>NC_090647.1:392934606-393062114 GCF_040937935.1 Hyperolius riggenbachi | reverse complement strand
GGCTGCAGCCTCCGTAGAAGCGCTGTTTAGCGCGAAACGGCCGTCAGGCATCCTGTGCCCAGCACCCACCACCCTCCATGCCTCTTCTCACCAGGGTATGTGTTTATTTCATGCCAAAACTTTTTGCAAGATGTTGCACGTTTGCACTATTTTTGCTACAATAAATTGAACACTTGCAGCAGTGCCAGCTTTCCTGCTATCTTTGTCTGCTTGCCATTTGATGTTGTTGCTTGAGCACGCTGAAGAGGTCCAGAGAAGAGGTGTATGTGTAGTCCTCCTGTGCAAACTGCCTGTTGCCGCAGCTGATGTGTGCATGCCATTTCACTGTAGTGCCAACCATTTGCGCTTCTTTGAATTTACTTCCTACTTGTCAGGTTTGAGCACACAGTGATGTCGACAGTATTGGGACAGGACTGTGATGTGCAATTTAATTCAGATGATGACACGCCTTCAAGCGAGGATGAGCAGGCATGCACAATAGTGGAGGACGGCAGAAATGACGTCAAAAATTTTTTCAAAACGTCTGCCAACACTACCAAGTCCAATAAAACGGTGGGTGCTAGGGTTATTGTATCTAACTTGGAAAGATTGAGTGAGAAGGAGGTGAAGCTTTTTTGGACTGTGACCACTCTCCAACAGTACAAAGATGATCAGATGACAGCACGTGGCTTCCGCAGATACGTAGAGCCCTCAGAATACCAGGACGATGATAAATTCGTAAGAAAATGGCAAGATGCATACTTGTTACATGCAACAAACCTACAAGACATCGTCCTGGAACGTACAAAGGAAGAGCACAATAAAACTCTCAAAGAGATTGAGACAGCGAAAAGGCAGTATGAGAACCTAGTGGAGAGATCGCAGTATATGAAAACATTGAAGAAAATCGACAAAAAGTGCTCTGCAGTGCAAGACAACATAAAGGAATGAAAATTAAGAAAATTCCAAAGAGATAAGGAGGACTACGCCCTCAAAAAATTCTTCTCCTGGCAAAAGGGAGTCAGACGGGGAGCGCCCAAAAAGGGCAAGGGGCACTGGACAACGGACACTGAGTCCAGTGACGAGGAGGCTAGACCTATCGATCCATCCAATTCAGGCACAAATAAAACGGATCGCACTTTAGGAGGCGCACAAGGAGGTGGAGGAGCAAAACCAAAACAGTCAAGGAAAGGCAAGCGCCTATCCTGGGAGGACAGAAAGCCCCCGAGGGAACCGAAACGGAAAAGGCACTAAATCTAACAGGGGGAACCCCAGAACCATTGGAGATCCTCAATCTTTCCAAAGAGGACCTCCCCGAAGGTACGGTACCCTTACTCCAAAAAGGATTGAACTATGCTCTGAGTACTAATTTTGACTTTCCAAAGTTCAAGGTGGACCTGTATAAAAACGTCAGACGCCTGAACATACAGCTACACTTTGCCAAACAAGACCAAATGGTCACTAAGCCGACAAATGTGGGTTGGGGTAACTCACAAGTGGGTCCCTTGGGTTTTAGCCCTCAGTTTGCTTGGGATGAACAGGACCTCAGGAACCTTGAGCTGTTATGCGAACTAGAGGACAGCACGATGAGTGGAGTTAATCGAATTGAGGCCCAACCTCCCAAGTTCAGACCTTGTAGGTCAGTGGCACCATTCCCGGTGCAACCAGGATCCAGCCTGGATATATTTCAAAAAGTGGTTGAACGCGAACTAAAGGCAGAAATATACCCAAAAGTGGCAGACAATGTAACAACAAAAGAGAAACAAGCTTTGAAGTGGTTACGATCCAGACCAGACTTACAGATTAAAAGAGCCGATAAAGGCGGAATAATCGTCGTCATGTCCACGAAACAATATCAAGAGGAGGCCTTGAGGCAGTTGCAGGATACAACCACCTAGAGGCCATTATTAAAAGATCCTACTAACCATTTTTTAGACCAATTAAGATCCCTCCTAAGGAAAGGAGTAGAAGTAGGTGCTCTGCCCTCCTCTCTGGCAAGTGGCCTTATCCCCTCCCACCCAACCAAGCCCATTTGGTATCATATACCCAAGGTTCACAAGTCCCGCACCAATCCTCCGGGCCGCCCCATTGTTTCTGGCATGGGGTCGGCCACGGAGAGGTTGTCCAGGTATCTGGGTTGCAGCCTCCGTAGAAGCGCTGTTTAGCGCGAAACGGCCGTCAGGCATCCTGTGCCCAGCACCCACCACCCTCCACGCCTCTTCTCACCAGGGTATGTGTTTATTTCATGCCAAAACTTTTTGCAAGATGTTGCACGTTTGCACTATTTTTGCTACAATAAATTGAACACTTGCAGCAGTGCCAGCTTTCCTGCTATCTTTGTCTGCTTGCCATTTGATGTTGTTGCTTGAGCACGCTGAAGAGGTCCAGAGAAGAGGTGTATGTGTAGTCCTCCTGTGCAAACTGCCTGTTGCCGCAGCTGATGTGTGCATGCCATTTCACTGTAGTGCCAACCATTTGCTCTTCTTTGAATTTAATTAACTCTAAACACCTGCAAAAGATCCCTGAGGCTTTTAAAAACTCCCAGCCTGGTTCATTACTCAAAACCGCAATCATTGGTAAGACTGCCGACCTGACTGCTGTCCAGAAGGCCATCATTGACACCCTCAAGCAAGAGGGTAAGACACAGAAAGAAATTTCAGAATGAATAGGCTGTTCCCAGAGTGCTTTATCAAGGCACCTCTGTGGGAAGTCTGTTGGAAGGAAAAAGTGTGGCAGAAAACGCTGCACAACGAGAAGAGGTGACCGGACCCTGAGGAAGATTGTGGAGAAGGACCGATTCCAGACCTTGGGGGACCTGCGGAAGCAGTGGACTGAGTCTGGAGTAGAAACATCCAGACCCACCGTGTACAGGCATGTGCAGGAAATGGGCTACAGGTGCCACATTTCCCAGGTCAAGCCACTTTTGAAGCAGAAACAGCGGCAGAAGCGCCTGACCTGGGCTACAGAGAAGCAGCACTGGACTGTTGCTCAGTGGTCCAAAGTACTTTTTTTTGGATGAAAGCAACTTTTGCATGTCATTCGGAAATCAAGTTGCCAGAGTCTGGAGGAAGACTGGGGAGAGGGAAATGCCAAAATGCCTGAAGTCCAATGTCAAGTACCCACAGTCAGTGATGGTCTGGAGTGCCATGTCAGCTGCTGGTGTTGGTCCACTGTGTTTTATCAAGGGCAGGGTCAATGCAGCTAGCTATCAGGAGATTTTGGAGCACTTCATGCTTCCATCTGCTGAAAAGCTTTATGGAGATGAAGATTTCATTTTTCAGCACGACCTGGCACCTGCTTACAGTGCCAAAACCACTGGTAAATGGTTTACTGACCATGGTATGGAGGTATGAGCTCGCCCAGACTGGTGCTGCTGCTCTCTAAGGCTGCTCCAGACATTACATCTCATTTCTGCTACTTTAAACCTCTTAATAGAAACGCTGGACCGAAATTTCAGTGGATTCTATCGTATCACTTCTCCTATAACCTTTCAGAACACCTGGATTACTTGGGATGGCAAAGGTTTAAGATGGATTGGATCTTCCTTGGTATCACACACAGCTGAACACTGCACACCTTCCTAGGAATTGACCTGAGACCTTAAAGACTTTCTGCCTCCTTGTGCCCGCCCTCTCCCATCCCGTGAATAATCATTGATTATCTACAGCATCTATGCTCAATAAACTATATTTTTCTACATATATTATATATCTTCAAACTTCTAAACAAAGGACTGTGTTTTCAAATCCATGCTGTCCATCCAAACATCTCTGTGTAAGGACAATTCAGTCTATACAGGCCCTGTGATCTCTGCAGGATACCAGCCGCAGCTGAGAAAGTTCACACCTTGACTCTAAATAGGGCCTTTCTCAGCAGGAGCCCTGAGCTGTCTCTTTTGTCCATTCTAATGTGTAAACATCAATATTCAGCAAAGACACTTCTCTCTGTATACCAACCAAGAAATATCTATCCAATTGACAAATCAATAATAATTCTACTTAAGTCTGTTGGAATTAGTGTTGGGCGAACATCTGGATGTTCGGGTTCGGGGTGGTTCAGCCGAACATGCCCCTGATGTTCGGCATGTTCGAGCCGAACCCCGAACCCAACCCGAACATGTCCCTATGGGGCCCCTATAGGGTCCCAGCATAAAGGGAGAGCATGCCCCAAGCGTGGGGGGGGGGGGGTCTGAAATGTCCCCCACCCCTCCCCGCTAAGCTCTCCCTTTTGCCGGTTCCCTATAATGTTAAATTTAAGCCCCCCAAAAGTACCTGAGGAGGAGGGCAGGAAGCGATGCTAGGCGCTAGTACCATCTGGTACTTCCGCCCTCTCTTGACGTACTTCCTGTTTACATTTGAAGTCGCATCAAGAGAGCGCAGAAATACCGCGATGACGCGAACGATGGTACGCGTCATCTACATGATGACACGTACCCTCGTACGCGTCATCGCGGGACTTCTGCACTCTCTTGACGCAACTTCAAATGTAAACAGGAAGTGCGTCAAGAGAGGGCGGAAGTACCAGATGGTACTAGCGCCTAGCATCTCCGGCTGCCCGCTTCCTGCCCTCCTCCTCAGGTACTTTTGGGGGGCTTAAATTTAACATTATAGGGAACCGGCAAAAGGGAGAGCTTAGCGGGGAGGGGTGGGGGGCATTTCCGACCCCCCCCCCCCCCCGCGCTCAGGGCATGCTCTCCCTTTATGCTGGGACCCTATAGGGGTCTATGTTCGGCCAGACACGGCTGTGTTCGGCCGAACAAAGTAGGCCTGTTCGGGTTCGGGCAGCGTGCCCGAGCACCCTCCCGAACACCATGAGGTGTTCGGGGGGTGCCGAACCGAACCCGAACAGGCCAAAATCCGGGCGAACCCGAACAGTGGCGAACACTGTTCGCCCATCACTAGTTGGAATCTTCAGAAAGACAAAAAGAGGATCCAGAGGACGTGGAAAAAGACGTTCTTCACTGTAGAACCAAAATAACTCTGTGACAAAATCTACAGAGTACACCCAGGCAACAACCCTAATAGCTCGAGCACAATCCAGCAGAGATGACAGCCACATATCGGGAGACTGTTCTGTCCTAGAGTCCTCAATCTCAGACCCTAGTTCCCAGGGTAGCCCTATCAAGGCTGTCCTCTGCAACGTCAGATCAATAAACAACAAAACAGCAATCATACATGATCTAATAGAGTCTTCTGATCTGGCCTGCCTGACTGAAAGCTGGCTTTCTGCACCAGTTGGCCCCACCCTGGAGGCCGCCGTGCCAACAAACTATTCCGTGATATACTTCAACAGGAAAGAACGCAGGGGTGGAGGGGTTGCACTTTGCTTTAGATCAGCTTTGAATATCAGACCACTTACTGTAGGACCTACCAACTCGTTTGAATGCTTGGGGGTGCAACTTTCAGCTGAGAAAAACATTAACATATGCTGATCTACCGCCCACCAGAAAAATACTCAGACTTCCTTAAAGGGGAACTGAAGTAAGGGGTATACGGAGGCTGCCATATTTATTTCCTTTTAATCAATACCAGTTGCCTGGCAGTCCTGCTGGTCTATTTCTCTGCAATAGTATCTGAATAACACCAGAAACAAGCATGCAGCTAGTCTTGTCAGATCTGACTTTAAAGCCTGAAACACCTGATCTGCTGCATGCTTGTTCAGGGGCTATGGCTAATAGTATTCGAGGCAGAGGATCAGCAGGGCTGCCAGGCAACTGGTATTGCCTAAAATGTAATAAACATGGCAGCCTCCATATACCTCTTTCTTCTGTTGTCCTTTAAGGAACTTGTAGATCTCCTATGCAACCTAACACTGGAACACCCCAGATGGATTGTTCTTGGAGATTTCAATACCTGGGTGGATGACTCTTCTTCACAATTCGGAATAGAGCTACCTCGTGCCTTACATGAACTGGGTGGGCTTCTTCCAATCAATCAGCTCTGCTACTCACAGGAAAGGTCACACTCTGGACCTTACTGGGCTGTCAATAGCCAATGTGGAAATTAATCCTGTTGCCTGGTCAGACCATCACACTATCCACTTCTCTCTCTCAATACCAGCTGTCAAACACCAGGTCAAGAATCAAATAAAATACCACCGCTTAAAAGGGCTAACACCTCAACATATCCGAGATAACCTTAGCTTTGATGAATTGACTGACTCCAGCTTGGACCCTGATACTCTAGTGTTTAACCACTTAAGCTCACAGGGTTGACATTTTTTTGCATCTGAGCAACTTTCACCTCCCATTCATTTGCTAATAACTTTATCACTACTCGGCACAAAAATGGATCTATATCTTGTTTTTTTCGCCACCAATTAGGCTTTCTGTGGGTGATACATTTTGCTGAGAATTAATTTATTGTAAATCCATTTTAACAGGAATATTAAGAAAGAAATAGAAAAAAATCATTATTCCTCAGCTTTTGGCCATTATAGTTTGAAATTAATACATGCTACCATAATTAAAACTTTACTTGTACTTTATTTACCAATTTGTCCCGCTTATTACAGCATTTAAATTATGTCCCTATCACAATGTATGGCGCCGATATTCAATTTGGAAATGCATTTTTTCAATTTGCGTCCATCACTATTTAGAAGCCCATAATTTAATAAATCATATTGATATACTCCTTTGACATGCATATTTAAAAAGTTCATCCAAGTGCCCAGGAGCACTCACAGTGGCTTTAGTGCAGGAAAGTGTGCCTAGGTCCTCACCCCAGTACCAAGGGGTCACAACATAGAATCTCGCCAAAGGACCAGCACCACTCGATGTATTTAGAAGCTCTTTATAAATTTATTGGCATCAATATGATAGCAACGACAGACGCTGTTTCGGCCCCCATGGGCCTTTATCAAGTTGCACAGGATCATCAAATGACAATATCAAAACTGCACATATATATAGTCAAACACAATTACCCATGATTCCTCCATCAGCCAATCACCAACACCCTAGGGCAGAGGACCTGATGGAAGACTCATGCCAAAAATACACCACCAATAAAAACACAATGTTCAAATTTGAATCTCACCACTCAGAGATCAAGAGGAGTTTCCACAATAACATGTAACTGCTACAGCAGTCCCTGATAGGCAAAATGGTGTCATGATCACATGACAAATCACATGTCTCGTCAGCTGATCAGCAAAAAAAAAAAAAAAAAAAAAAAAAAAAAAAAAAAAAAAAAAAAAAAAAAAAAAACAACATAATCAAGATGCGACGCATAAAAACCGCCACAACGCTGCAACAGCAACGCCTACAAGAAGCTGCATCACCGCAACAGCAACGCGTACAAAAAGCTGCATCACCGCAACAGCAACGCGTACAAAAAGCTGCATCACCGCAACAGCAACGCGTACAAAACGCCACGTCACCGCAACAGCAACGCGCACAAAAAGCCGCAGCACCGCAACAGCGCCACGTACAAAAAGCCGCAGCACCGCAACGCGTACAAACAAGCCGCATTGCCGCAACAATGCACGTGCAACGCGTAATAAACGCCGCATCGCCGCAACAAAAATGCAACGCATACAAAACGCCGCGCCATCGCAAAAAGAGCACGCAAAAAAAGCAACCGGCGCTACGCGTAACTACACGAAATGCGGTAGAGGTAGTCAGCTATAAAGATTAGACATGCGCAATCCAGACACTTACGCGCAGACAAGCAAACGGTACCAATTAGAAACCAATTGCATGTCAATGCGCATAATGTCAAAAATACATGGATGGGCGGAGCTGGAGGCGGCTACCAACTATCAAATATCATATAAAGCGCAGAAAAATAACGCTAGAAAAATTATATATAGCCAAGCCAAACTCAGCACTCACCCATCCACGATGCTAAAGGGGAACTCCTCGATCTCTGAAATCCTAGATATGTGAGATCTACAATAAATTAAAAACAACAGTAAGCCCAATAAAGTACAAAAGGATCATATACATCAAAAGTTACACAGTACAATAAATGTGAATACCATAATCATAAACAGAAACCAAGGTCCAACTCACGATTAAGACCCGCCCTCCCCATGGCATCCAATCGTTTAATCCATGCTGCTTCTCTCCGCAGCAATTCTTTTTGTTTATTACCTCTCCATTGTGGGGGTACCCCATCTATAGCCATTATCCTCAGCTGGGAAACATTATGTCCACAATCTCTAAAATGTTCTGACACTGCCTGACCCACCGTTTTATTCCTAATTGCTGATTTGTGTGATGAAATTCTCAACTTAAGGCACTGTGTAGTCATACCTACATAAATAAAACTGCATGGGCACTTGAGTAAATAAACAACATGATCAGAGTCACATGTGTAGTGCTCCCTGATATGATAAACAGTGCCCAAAGTAGGATGTTGGAAAGTATTCCCACGTATTACGCTATTACACATGTGACATGATAAACACGGAAACATGCCACCCCTACGTGAGCGAGCCCGTTCGCGTGGTGTCACTTTCGCGCGCAGCTTGTCGCGCAAAGTGGGGGCACGACGAAAAGACATCATTGGAGGGTACCGAAACTCCGGCACCCTCGGAAAACCATCACGCAATAAATGCCAGTGTCTCCGGATGACCCTAGCAATGCCGTCACTGCAAGTGTTAAAAGTAGATACAAAGGGGATACGTGGTATCCCATCATGATTCCGTCGGCGCCGTGACCTATCCCTATGTAACACTTCTGAGGGATAGCCCCGCATACGAAATTTTTGCGATAATTCTTCCCGACGATCAACAAGCAACTCCGGCTCACTCACAATACGGTCAATCCGTGTGAATTGGCTTTCAGGAATGCCATCCTTAACCGAAATGGGATGAAAACTCCCATAATGGAGGGTGGAATTCCTGTCTGTAGCCTTCACAAATAGGTCAGTAGACAATGCTCCATCACCTTTTTTAACAAGAACATCCAAGAAAGCAATCTGTTCAAGGTCCCAGTTAACTGTTAGTCTAATTGCGGGGCACTGCTGATGGGCTGAAAGGATGAAATCATCCAAAGTATCACGCGGCCCCCTCCATATGCAAAACACATCGTCGATGTAACGCCACCAACAAAGCGCATGTTTACGAAAAAGGGGGTTTAAGTAGACAAAAGTCTCTTCATATAGTCCCATAAATAAATTTGCATAGGAGGGGGCCACGTTAGAACCCATAGCAGTACCCCGCAGCTGACCATAATACCGCCCTTCAAATTCAAAGTAGTTCTCTGTGAGCACAATCTCCAATAATTTAATCAAAAACTTTCTCTGTGGTACAGTACAATCTGACTGTGTCATTAAATACCAGTCTACAGCCTCTACACCCCCATCATGAGGGATGGAGGTGTAGAGGCTCTCGACATCCAAGGTCACAAGAGCTACCTCATCATCCAACACAGGTAGTGCCCTCAATCTGTCCAGAAACATATTGGTGTCTCTTAAATATGAATCTAGAGACTGCACCATGGGCTGCAGGAGTTTATCAAGATATCGTGCCAGAGGAACAAAGACCGATCCGACTCCCGCCACAATCGGCCGCCCCGGAGGGCAGACCAGAGTTTTATGAATTTTTGGTAGAATATAAATATGCGGCGTAGTCGGATCGGTCTGTTGTAGATAGGTGAATAAAGATTCATCTATAACATCTCTGGCAAGAGCCTCCCTTAGTATTCCCAAAATGAGTCTCTGAATCCGAGGCAGAGGATCACCCTGTAAGATAGAATATACACATTTATCGGATAGCTGTCTTTCAATCTCAGACACATATTGACAGCGATCAAGCACAACAACAGCTCCACCCTTATCAGCAGGGCATATAATGATGTTATTATTATTGTGCAGAGCACTAAGGGCAAGCTTATCTTCCCTGGACAAATTATGGGACACTCGAAAGAGTCCGCTCTTAAAGTCACGCTCAATATTAGCAACTTCTTCACTGACACGAGTAACATACGTATCAATCAATGAGTGACTGGGTGGCTTGAAGGTACTTTTGTTACGTAAACCAGTATCCTTCAAGCGTAAAGCACTGTTCTCAACAGTCTCCACATTTCTTGATACAGTGCCCTGTGGAAAAGTACTGAAAAAATGTTTCAATTTAATGGAGCGAAAAAAGCGATACAAGTCCTGTTCAAGTAGGAAAAAATCAGGTAGAAAAGTGGGACTAAAAGATAAACCAAAGTTAAGAACATGTTCCTCAGCTTCAGATAATGTGTAGGAAGAGATATTTACCACCAAATTGGAAGTCACATTCTGCCCCTCCTGGGTCGTAAGTTCATGGGGTTCCTGGGAGGCTTGTTTTTGGGTCCTCCGCCTATGCCTCCTACCCCCTCTCCTCGTCCTTGTTCTTGGGGGCGGTTTGGAGAATTCTCTCTAGATGTAATAACATCCTCCGAACCTGATGACCCGATTCCTGAACCTCCACCAATAGGGTACTTCTTCCCTGGTGTCCTCCTGGGGCGTCGTGGTGGTCTATTAGGAGATGGCGTAACTTGCTTTTGCCATGGATACACGTAACCATCAGTATAATCGGATTTGTCACGATTAAATTTTGAACGCTTGACTTCTTCTTGAATTTTCAGATGTTCCTGGAGTTTTTTATCCACAGATAACATATATTTGTCATAGTCCTCCTGAATCATGAGGTCTTTCATCTGTTTTTGTAGGGATTCCACTTTCCCATCTATGACAGGTATCTCTTTCTGAATCCTCACAATCGTGTGGAGCATGGCATCGTAAGAGGCTTTATTCCAGATCCTAACCCATACAGCACAGAAGTCCGGATCTTTAGGAAATAATAATGGTGCCACATGCGAACGCATCGCCCGTGGTATTCTGTGCGTTTTGCAATATTCCGCCAGCGTTTTGGCATGCACCTCCAAGGTAACCTTTATTTTCCTCAGATTCTCATACTCCACCTGAAGAGGCTTGACATCTGGTTTAGAAAGAAAGGCAGTGTCAGTTTCAATGGACGCCAAGATGGAGGCGGCCTGGGTTCCAGAGTAATAAAAAGTATCTTCCACAGATGTTGCTGTGTCAGCCATGGTGCTCTACCGGAAGTGGTACAAATAAATTTCTTCCAAGTGCCCAGGAGCACTCACAGTGGCTTTAGTGCAGGAAAGTGTGCCTAGGTCCTCACCCCAGTACCAAGGGGTCACAACATAGAATCTCGCCAAAGGACCAGCACCACTCGATGTATTTAGAAGCTCTTTATAAATTTATTGGCATCAATATGATAGCAACGACAGACGCTGTTTCGGCCCCCATGGGCCTTTATCAAGTTGCACAGGATCATCAAATGACAATATCAAAACTGCACATATATATAGTCAAACACAATTACCCATGATTCCTCCATCAGCCAATCACCAACACCCTAGGGCAGAGGACCTGATGGAAGACTCATGCCAAAAATACACCACCAATAAAAACACAATGTTCAAATTTGAATCTCACCACTCAGAGATCAAGAGGAGTTTCCACAATAACATGTAACTGCTACAGCAGTCCCTGATAGGCAAAATGGTGTCATGATCACATGACAAATCACATGTCTCGTCAGCTGATCAGCAAAAAAAAAAAAAAAAAAAAAAAAAAAAAAAAAAAAAAAAAAAAAAAAAAAAAAAAAAAAAAAAAAAAAAAAAAAAAAAAAAAACAACATAATCAAGATGCGACGCATAAAAACCGCCACAACGCTGCAACAGCAACGCGTACAAGAAGCTGCATCACCGCAACAGCAACGCGTACAAAAAGCTGCATCACCGCAACAGCAACGCGTACAAAAAGCTGCATCACCGCAACAGCAACGCGTACAAAACGCCACGTCACCGCAACAGCAACGCGCACAAAAAGCCGCAGCACCGCAACAGCGCCACGTACAAAAAGCCGCAGCACCGCAACGCGTACAAACAAGCCGCATTGCCGCAACAATGCACGTGCAACGCGTAATAAACGCCGCATCGCCGCAACAAAAATGCAACGCATACAAAACGCCGCGCCATCGCAAAAAGAGCACGCAAAAAAAGCAACCGGCGCTACGCGTAACTACACGAAATGCGGTAGAGGTAGTCAGCTATAAAGATTAGACATGCGCAATCCAGACACTTACGCGCAGACAAGCAAACGGTACCAATTAGAAACCAATTGCATGTCAATGCGCATAATGTCAAAAATACATGGATGGGCGGAGCTGGAGGCGGCTACCAACTATCAAATATCATATAAAGCGCAGAAAAATAACGCTAGAAAAATTATATATAGCCAAGCCAAACTCAGCACTCACCCATCCACGATGCTAAAGGGGAACTCCTCGATCTCTGAAATCCTAGATATGTGAGATCTACAATAAATTAAAAACAACAGTAAGCCCAATAAAGTACAAAAGGATCATATACATCAAAAGTTACACAGTACAATAAATGTGAATACCATAATCATAAACAGAAACCAAGGTCCAACTCACGATTAAGACCCGCCCTCCCCATGGCATCCAATCGTTTAATCCATGCTGCTTCTCTCCGCAGCAATTCTTTTTGTTTATTACCTCTCCATTGTGGGGGTACCCCATCTATAGCCATTATCCTCAGCTGGGAAACATTATGTCCACAATCTCTAAAATGTTCTGACACTGCCTGACCCACCGTTTTATTCCTAATTGCTGATTTGTGTGATGAAATTCTCAACTTAAGGCACTGTGTAGTCATACCTACATAAATAAAACTGCATGGGCACTTGAGTAAATAAACAACATGATCAGAGTCACATGTGTAGTGCTCCCTGATATGATAAACAGTGCCCAAAGTAGGATGTTGGAAAGTATTCCCACGTATTACGCTATTACACATGTGACATGATAAACACGGAAACATGCCACCCCTACGTGAGCGAGCCCGTTCGCGTGGTGTCACTTTCGCGCGCAGCTTGTCGCGCAAAGTGGGGGCACGACGAAAAGACATCATTGGAGGGTACCGAAACTCCGGCACCCTCGGAAAACCATCACGCAATAAATGCCAGTGTCTCCGGATGACCCTAGCAATGCCGTCACTGCAAGTGTTAAAAGTAGATACAAAGGGGATACGTGGTATCCCATCATGATTCCGTCGGCGCCGTGACCTATCCCTATGTAACACTTCTGAGGGATAGCCCCGCATACGAAACTTTGGATGATTTCATCCTTTCAGCCCATCAGCAGTGCCCCGCAATTAGACTAACAGTTAACTGGGACCTTGAACAGATTGCTTTCTTGGATGTTCTTGTTAAAAAAGGTGATGGAGCATTGTCTACTGACCTATTTGTGAAGGCTACAGACAGGAATTCCACCCTCCATTATGGGAGTTTTCATCCCATTTCGGTTAAGGATGGCATTCCTGAAAGCCAATTCACACGGATTGACCGTATTGTGAGTGAGCCGGAGTTGCTTGTTGATCGTCGGGAAGAATTATCGCAAAAATTTCGTATGCGGGGCTATCCCTCAGAAGTGTTACATAGGGATAGGTCACGGCGCCGACGGAATCATGATGGGATACCACGTATCCCCTTTGTATCTACTTTTAACACTTGCAGTGACGGCATTGCTAGGGTCATCCGGAGACACTGGCATTTATTGCGTGATGGTTTTCCGAGGGTGCCGGAGTTTCGGTACCCTCCAATGATGTCTTTTCGTCGTGCCCCCACTTTGCGCGACAAGCTGCGCGCGAAAGTGACACCACGCGAACGGGCTCGCTCACGTAGGGGTGGCATGTTTCCGTGTTTATCATGTCACATGTGTAATAGCGTAATACGTGGGAATACTTTCCAACATCCTACTTTGGGCACTGTTTATCATATCAGGGAGCACTACACATGTGACTCTGATCATGTTGTTTATTTACTCAAGTGCCCATGCAGTTTTATTTATGTAGGTATGACTACACAGTGCCTTAAGTTGAGAATTTCATCACACAAATCAGCAATTAGGAATAAAACGGTGGGTCAGGCAGTGTCAGAACATTTTAGAGATTGTGGACATAATGTTTCCCAGCTGAGGATAATGGCTATAGATGGGGTACCCCCACAATGGAGAGGTAATAAACAAAAGAATTGCTGCGGAGAGAAGCAGCATGGATTAAACGATTGGATGCCATGGGGAGGGCGGGTCTTAATCGTGAGTTGGACCTTGGTTTCTGTTTATGATTATGGTATTCACATTTATTGTACTGTGTAACTTTTGATGTATATGATCCTTTTGTACTTTATTGGGCTTACTGTTGTTTTTAATTTATTGTAGATCTCACATATCTAGGATTTCAGAGATCGAGGAGTTCCCCTTTAGCATCGTGGATGGGTGAGTGCTGAGTTTGGCTTGGCTATATATAATTTTTCTAGCGTTATTTTTCTGCGCTTTATATGATATTTGATAGTTGGTAGCCGCCTCCAGCTCCGCCCATCCATGTATTTTTGACATTATGCGCATTGACATGCAATTGGTTTCTAATTGGTACCGTTTGCTTGTCTGCGCGTAAGTGTCTGGATTGCGCATGTCTAATCTTTATAGCTGACTACCTCTACCGCATTTCGTGTAGTTACGCGTAGCGCCGGTTGCTTTTTTTGCGTGCTCTTTTTGCGATGGCGCGGCGTTTTGTATGCGTTGCATTTTTGTTGCGGCGATGCGGCGTTTATTACGCGTTGCACGTGCATTGTTGCGGCAATGCGGCTTGTTTGTACGCGTTGCGGTGCTGCGGCTTTTTGTACGTGGCGCTGTTGCGGTGCTGCGGCTTTTTGTGCGCGTTGCTGTTGCGGTGACGTGGCGTTTTGTACGCGTTGCTGTTGCGGTGATGCAGCTTTTTGTACGCGTTGCTGTTGCGGTGATGCAGCTTTTTGTACGCGTTGCTGTTGCGGTGATGCAGCTTCTTGTACGCGTTGCTGTTGCAGCGTTGTGGCGGTTTTTATGCGTCGCATCTTGATTATGTTGTTTTTTTTTTTTTTTTTTTTTTTTTTTTTTTTTTTTTTTTTTTTTTTTTTTTTTTTTTTTTTTTTTTTTTTTTTTTTTTTTTTGCTGATCAGCTGACGAGACATGTGATTTGTCATGTGATCATGACACCATTTTGCCTATCAGGGACTGCTGTAGCAGTTACATGTTATTGTGGAAACTCCTCTTGATCTCTGAGTGGTGAGATTCAAATTTGAACATTGTGTTTTTATTGGTGGTGTATTTTTGGCATGAGTCTTCCATCAGGTCCTCTGCCCTAGGGTGTTGGTGATTGGCTGATGGAGGAATCATGGGTAATTGTGTTTGACTATATATATGTGCAGTTTTGATATTGTCATTTGATGATCCTGTGCAACTTGATAAAGGCCCATGGGGGCCGAAACAGCGTCTGTCGTTGCTATCATATTGATGCCAATAAATTTATAAAGAGCTTCTAAATACATCGAGTGGTGCTGGTCCTTTGGCGAGATTCTATGTTGTGACCCCTTGGTACTGGGGTGAGGACCTAGGCACACTTTCCTGCACTAAAGCCACTGTGAGTGCTCCTGGGCACTTGGAAGAAATTTATTTGTACCACTTCCGGTAGAGCACCATGGCTGACACAGCAACATCTGTGGAAGATACTTTTTATTACTCTGGAACCCAGGCCGCCTCCATCTTGGCGTCCATTGAAACTGACACTGCCTTTCTTTCTAAACCAGATGTCAAGCCTCTTCAGGTGGAGTATGAGAATCTGAGGAAAATAAAGGTTACCTTGGAGGTGCATGCCAAAACGCTGGCGGAATATTGCAAAACGCACAGAATACCACGGGCGATGCGTTCGCATGTGGCACCATTATTATTTCCTAAAGATCCGGACTTCTGTGCTGTATGGGTTAGGATCTGGAATAAAGCCTCTTACGATGCCATGCTCCACACGATTGTGAGGATTCAGAAAGAGATACCTGTCATAGATGGGAAAGTGGAATCCCTACAAAAACAGATGAAAGACCTCATGATTCAGGAGGACTATGACAAATATATGTTATCTGTGGATAAAAAACTCCAGGAACATCTGAAAATTCAAGAAGAAGTCAAGCGTTCAAAATTTAATCGTGACAAATCCGATTATACTGATGGTTACGTGTATCCATGGCAAAAGCAAGTTACGCCATCTCCTAATAGACCACCACGACGCCCCAGGAGGACACCAGGGAAGAAGTACCCTATTGGTGGAGGTTCAGGAATCGGGTCATCAGGTTCGGAGGATGTTATTACATCTAGAGAGAATTCTCCAAACCGCCCCCAAGAACAAGGACGAGGAGAGGGGGTAGGAGGCATAGGCGGAGGACCCAAAAACAAGCCTCCCAGGAACCCCATGAACTTACGACCCAGGAGGGGCAGAATGTGACTTCCAATTTGGTGGTAAATATCTCTTCCTACACATTATCTGAAGCTGAGGAACATGTTCTTAACTTTGGTTTATCTTTTAGTCCCACTTTTCTACCTGATTTTTTCCTACTTGAACAGGACTTGTATCGCTTTTTTCGCTCCATTAAATTGAAACATTTTTTCAGTACTTTTCCACAGGGCACTGTATCAAGAAATGTGGAGACTGTTGAGAACAGTGCTTTACGCTTGAAGGATACTGGTTTACGTAACAAAAGTACCTTCAAGCCACCCAGTCACTCATTGATTGATACGTATGTTACTCGTGTCAGTGAAGAAGTTGCTAATATTGAGCGTGACTTTAAGAGCGGACTCTTTCGAGTGTCCCATAATTTGTCCAGGGAAGATAAGCTTGCCCTTAGTGCTCTGCACAATAATAATAACATCATTATATGCCCTGCTGATAAGGGTGGAGCTGTTGTTGTGCTTGATCGCTGTCAATATGTGTCTGAGATTGAAAGACAGCTATCCGATAAATGTGTATATTCTATCTTACAGGGTGATCCTCTGCCTCGGATTCAGAGACTCATTTTGGGAATACTAAGGGAGGCTCTTGCCAGAGATGTTATAGATGAATCTTTATTCACCTATCTACAACAGACCGATCCGACTACGCCGCATATTTATATTCTACCAAAAATTCATAAAACTCTGGTCTGCCCTCCGGGGCGGCCGATTGTGGCGGGAGTCGGATCGGTCTTTGTTCCTCTGGCACGATATCTTGATAAACTCCTGCAGCCCATGGTGCAGTCTCTAGATTCATATTTAAGAGACACCAATATGTTTCTGGACAGATTGAGGGCACTACCTGTGTTGGATGATGAGGTAGCTCTTGTGACCTTGGATGTCGAGAGCCTCTACACCTCCATCCCTCATGATGGGGGTGTAGAGGCTGTAGACTGGTATTTAATGACACAGTCAGATTGTACTGTACCACAGAGAAAGTTTTTGATTAAATTATTGGAGATTGTGCTCACAGAGAACTACTTTGAATTTGAAGGGCGGTATTATGGTCAGCTGCGGGGTACTGCTATGGGTTCTAACGTGGCCCCCTCCTATGCAAATTTATTTATGGGACTATATGAAGAGACTTTTGTCTACTTAAACCCCCTTTTTCGTAAACATGCGCTTTGTTGGTGGCGTTACATCGACGATGTGTTTTGCATATGGAGGGGGCCGCGTGATACTTTGGATGATTTCATCCTTTCAGCCCATCAGCAGTGCCCCGCAATTAGACTAACAGTTAACTGGGACCTTGAACAGATTGCTTTCTTGGATGTTCTTGTTAAAAAAGGTGATGGAGCATTGTCTACTGACCTATTTGTGAAGGCTACAGACAGGAATTCCACCCTCCATTATGGGAGTTTTCATCCCATTTCGGTTAAGGATGGCATTCCTGAAAGCCAATTCACACGGATTGACCGTATTGTGAGTGAGCCGGAGTTGCTTGTTGATCGTCGGGAAGAATTATCGCAAAAATTTCGTATGCGGGGCTATCCCTCAGAAGTGTTACATAGGGATAGGTCACGGCGCCGACGGAATCATGATGGGATACCACGTATCCCCTTTGTATCTACTTTTAACACTTGCAGTGACGGCATTGCTAGGGTCATCCGGAGACACTGGCATTTATTGCGTGATGGTTTTCCGAGGGTGCCGGAGTTTCGGTACCCTCCAATGATGTCTTTTCGTCGTGCCCCCACTTTGCGCGACAAGCTGCGCGCGAAAGTGACACCACGCGAACGGGCTCGCTCACGTAGGGGTGGCATGTTTCCGTGTTTATCATGTCACATGTGTAATAGCGTAATACGTGGGAATACTTTCCAACATCCTACTTTGGGCACTGTTTATCATATCAGGGAGCACTACACATGTGACTCTGATCATGTTGTTTATTTACTCAAGTGCCCATGCAGTTTTATTTATGTAGGTATGACTACACAGTGCCTTAAGTTGAGAATTTCATCACACAAATCAGCAATTAGGAATAAAACGGTGGGTCAGGCAGTGTCAGAACATTTTAGAGATTGTGGACATAATGTTTCCCAGCTGAGGATAATGGCTATAGATGGGGTACCCCCACAATGGAGAGGTAATAAACAAAAAGAATTGCTGCGGAGAGAAGCAGCATGGATTAAACGATTGGATGCCATGGGGAGGGCGGGTCTTAATCGTGAGTTGGACCTTGGTTTCTGTTTATGATTATGGTATTCACATTTATTGTACTGTGTAACTTTTGATGTATATGATCCTTTTGTACTTTATTGGGCTTACTGTTGTTTTTAATTTATTGTAGATCTCACATATCTAGGATTTCAGAGATCGAGGAGTTCCCCTTTAGCATCGTGGATGGGTGAGTGCTGAGTTTGGCTTGGCTATATATAATTTTTCTAGCGTTATTTTTCTGCGCTTTATATGATATTTGATAGTTGGTAGCCGCCTCCAGCTCCGCCCATCCATGTATTTTTGACATTATGCGCATTGACATGCAATTGGTTTCTAATTGGTACCGTTTGCTTGTCTGCGCGTAAGTGTCTGGATTGCGCATGTCTAATCTTTATAGCTGACTACCTCTACCGCATTTCGTGTAGTTACGCGTAGCGCCGGTTGCTTTTTTTGCGTGCTCTTTTTGCGATGGCGCGGCGTTTTGTATGCGTTGCATTTTTGTTGCGGCGATGCGGCGTTTATTACGCGTTGCACGTGCATTGTTGCGGCAATGCGGCTTGTTTGTACGCGTTGCGGTGCTGCGGCTTTTTGTACGTGGCGCTGTTGCGGTGCTGCGGCTTTTTGTGCGCGTTGCTGTTGCGGTGACGTGGCGTTTTGTACGCGTTGCTGTTGCGGTGATGCAGCTTTTTGTACGCGTTGCTGTTGCGGTGATGCAGCTTTTTGTACGCGTTGCTGTTGCGGTGATGCAGCTTCTTGTACGCGTTGCTGTTGCAGCGTTGTGGCGGTTTTTATGCGTCGCATCTTGATTATGTTGTTTTTTTTTTTTTTTTTTTTTTTTTTTTTTTTTTTTTTTTTTTTTTTGCTGATCAGCTGACGAGACATGTGATTTGTCATGTGATCATGACACCATTTTGCCTATCAGGGACTGCTGTAGCAGTTACATGTTATTGTGGAAACTCCTCTTGATCTCTGAGTGGTGAGATTCAAATTTGAACATTGTGTTTTTATTGGTGGTGTATTTTTGGCATGAGTCTTCCATCAGGTCCTCTGCCCTAGGGTGTTGGTGATTGGCTGATGGAGGAATCATGGGTAATTGTGTTTGACTATATATATGTGCAGTTTTGATATTGTCATTTGATGATCCTGTGCAACTTGATAAAGGCCCATGGGGGCCGAAACAGCGTCTGTCGTTGCTATCATATTGATGCCAATAAATTTATAAAGAGCTTCTAAATACATCGAGTGGTGCTGGTCCTTTGGCGAGATTCTATTTAAAAAGTTCAGACCCTTAGGTAACTATTTATGTTTTGTTTTTTTATTATTGTAATTTTTTTTTTATTTAAACTTGTATGTGGGTATTTTTTGGTGTGGGAGGTAAACAGGTTTTTTTTAATGTATTAAAATGTATTTATTTAACACAAAGTGTGTTTTTGGTGTAATTTGCTATTTGGCCACAAGATGGCCAAAGTCAAAAAGTCCTGGGAGCGATCGATCTCGCTCCCAGGCAGAAGAAAGGAGACCAGAGCTCATAAAAGCCGCAGCGTCTGCAGAGAAGCTGGTGGCTTTTCTCCGAGGGGGTCCGATCAGCGAAAGGGATTTATAATCCCTTTCACTGATCGGTGGGCTAACGGCCAGCAGCTGGGGCGCGCACAGGGGTGGGGCCCGCGGGAGCGCGCGCGACCCGCGGGAGTGCGCGCAGCCTAACTGGACGTGCTAGGTGGACATTAGATGCTTTGTCGTCTGATAGCACGGGCATTGTGACCCTGAAAGATGCCAAACCGATCTGCGTGAGAAATCCGGATTTCTATCCGATCCTGGAGAGGACATTACATGTTGAAAACTTTCAGGAACTGGTAGAGAAAGATCTCCCCAATTAGCTGGTAGTCTGACTGGCACACACCCATCCAATATCACTGCCACGGAGCGACTAGCCCTAAGGGGTCTGCAGAACAATGACAAAATTGTCATTAGAAATGCAGACAAGGGGGGATTCGTGGTCGTTCTCGACAGTGACATGTACAGAAATGAGGCTCTTAGACAGCTGGGAGATAAGGATACTTATATGACCTTGAAGGCCGATCCTACCATGGATTTTCAGCAGAAACTATTGAGCCTTTTGTCTTGTGGTGAAAGTATAGGCATTTTTGATCATAAAATGATGGAATATCTGTGGGTAAAATTTCCCGTTGTGCCCATCTCTCAGCACTTACCTAAGATTCATAAGCCGGGATCTCCTCCCGAGGGGAGGCCTATTGTGGCGGGCATTGGTTCATTGGGGGAGCGCTTGGGTTGTTGGGTGGATTCTTTATTACAGCCCTTAGTCAGACGACTACCGGGCTATGTAAAAGATACCAAACATCTGTTAGCTAGTTTAGAAACATTCCAATGGCAGGATAACCATTCATGGGTAACCATAGATGTAAAGTCTCTGTTTTCCTGCATTCCCCTGCATTCTAGCGCTTCAAGCTCTGGACTTTCATCTTACCCGCTACTCAGACTATTCAGCTGACCTCTGCACATTCATTTTGATGGCCGTCGAGTACCTCCTGGCCCACAACTATTTCATGTTTGATGGCAGGTTCTTCCTCCAGAGGCGGGGCGCCTCTATGGGCGCCAAATTCTCACCATCCCTTGCCAACCTTTACATGGGGTGGTGGGAGGAGCGCTACATATTTGGGGGAGCCTGCCGTCTGCTGGACGATGTTGTGTGGTACGGGAGGTACATTGACGACTTATTACTTATTTGGAGTGGAGATATCTTGGGGTAAGATCTCTGGTAGATTACTTTGACAGTAACAACCAGAATTTGCAGTTTACCTATTCTGCCAGCAAGGACTCAATTAGTTATCTGGATCTTACTTTGAGGGGTGATCCCAATCATGGCTCTGTTGTAACCACATCCTACAGGAAGCCATGCAGTGGCAACACTGTCCTGAGGGCAGATAGCTGTCATCCTGCGCACACCATACGTGACATACCTGTGGGAGAATTTGTGAGGGCTAAGCGGAATTGTTCCAATATTTGTAATTTAGAGCATGAATTGGATGTGGTGGAGGCTCGCCTTAGGGCGAGGGGTTATCCAGGATGGTGTATTAGGCGGGGTAGAACTCGGGCAGCCAGAAGATCCAGAATGGATCTAGTTAATCCGTCAGAACCTCGCCAACCTGAACCCCCTAGACCTATATTTGTCACCACGTACTCATCTGAATACAAAAAAGTCATTGACATCATTTCCAGATATCTTCCAGTCTTACAGGCAGATAGTGGCCTCACACCAGTTTTAAAAGATGGGGTCAGATTTTCAAGTAGACGAGCCCCGACTTTGGGACAAGTGTTGTCCCCCAGTTTATTTAATTCCAGGCCCGCCCATAAAACGTGGTTGTCCATTGTAGGCTCCCATAAACAGGGGAGGACTGGGACGTTTTGGACTGGGGGGAAAGCCAAATCTAGAGGCCCTTTCACAGCAGCCCCGGCCCAAATGCATATCTTTCTTGTGCAGCGTAAAGCAGCAATAGATTTTTCAGTTACATTAAGAAAGCAAGGATTCATCCTGCCTTAATGGACAACTGTAGTGAGAGGGATGCGGAGGCTGCCATATTAATTTCCTTTTTAAGCAATGCCAGTTGCCTGGCTATCCTGCTGATCCTCTGCCTCTGCTTTTAGCCATAGACCCTGAACAAGCATGCAGCAGATCAGGTGTTTCTGACATTATTGTCAGATCTGACAAGATTAGCTGCATGCTTGTTTCTGGTGTTATTCACACTACCGCAGCCAAATAGATCAGCAGGGTTGCCAGGCAACTGGCATTGTTTATAAGGCAATACATATGGCAGCCTCCATTGCTACAGAGAACTGTAGCAATGGAGGCTGCCATATGTATTGCCTTAAGTCAACTGCCATATGTATTGCCTTTAAGTCAACAGTTCAGGCTGCTGCTGGTGGTGTAATAGAAGCAGGTAACTTCGGCACCCAACGCTCAGTGTAGAAGCTAGGAGCCATCATAGCACTAGTGCTATGATGCGCACCCCGAGCAAGAATAATTAGGGGATCCTACGATCACCAGACCCCGAATTATACCTCCCTCCGAGTTGCTACAACTTGGATGGGGAATAGTATTTAATGCTGCTGCTGGTGAAGTACAGCCTCCCCCTTCTGCCCCATAATTCAATAGGTTCATCCCATTCTGAAGCTTGCACCTTCCATATTTAAAGGATACCAGAGCTAAAAATAAAAATTGTTCTTTTAATTATCTGGGGCTTTTTTTTAAGCCCCTGCAGGCTTGTATGCCCATGAAAGTCCTCCCAGTCCTTTTCATCAGTTGACAGTTTGTCCTGCTCCTGCAGCCGAAAGGCCTGGTCACGCAATATTGCGCATATGTTGGCCTTGTGGCACACATCCCTGATTGTGCTCTTGTAGCCAGAAGTGCTCTGTGCATGCACAGCTACGAGGCTTGATGTAGAGTGCTCTAGACCACGGGAGAGTGCTTAAAGAGACTCAGAGCTGAGTCTTAAGACATTTTTTTTTATTTACCAGGGCCTTCCTCCAGCCCCATAAGCATGGATGTGTCGCTCGCCGTCCTCCTGCAGTCTCCCGTTCAGCCACCATCAGCACCCGGTACGCAGCTCAGTTGGACTCAGTCTGACTGAGTGACTTCAGCCGGAGGCCTTCTGCGAAGAAGGTCTTCCGCTGACGTCACTGAGCCGCTTACTGGGGCTCACCGCAGCTGAACGGGAAATCGTAGGAGGAAGTCGAGGGACACAGCCATGCTTATGGGACTGGAGGAAGTCCTAGGTAAGTGAAAAAAATGCAATAAGACTCAGTTCTGAGCCTCTTTAGGGAGGTGCACTGCTGGCTCTGCGCATGCACAGTACTGCGCCGCTTGGGTGACTCAGCTGCAGGAGTGGTACAAACAGCTAAGCAAGAAGGAGGATGGCGAGGGACATACAAGACTATGAGGGTTGGAAAAATCCCCAGATAAGTAAAAGAAGATGTTTTTATTTTCACCTCTGGTATCCTTTAATATTAAAAAATATGCCTTCTGCTGCTTGCACCCTTATCTACTGCAACCCCACACACAGACACACATACATTACCCCACAATGCAGCACACATTTATTATACAAAAATGCCACCTCTGCTGCTTGCATCCTGAAACACTGATACTGGGAAGGTAGCTGCCTGGAAAAATGTAAAACTGCTAACTCCTGCCCCAAACTATTGCTGACCTAGACTTGCACCTTTGGTATATAAACAATGAGGAAGCAACACTATACTGACTCCTTAGCTTCACACAGGCATGTAAAACCTAACACTGGCTATGTAAGGTGATATATGTTTTGGTGCACAAAACCACTGCTGATATACTGTGCTATGGTCAAATATTTCACTAAACCTGATATGTTATCTTACTTCAATGATAAAAATTCAATAAAGCACTAATTCCACAAGCTCAGTCAGGCATTTTTCCCACTTAAAGCCCAGTTTTGAGTCAAAGCCTTGCATACAACCCACACCTGTAGCATAGCAGCAGAAGACATATCCACATTTTGCCAGTTTTTTATCCCTCCCTACAGCACTTATTTTAAAGAAATGGAAAAAAATGAGTTATACCCAGTTTTGTCAGTACTTCTTGGCAGCGAGGGCAAAGTGCACAATCCTGGTCAATGAGGACATGCTTCATTCCATAGAACACCACGGGAGCTACATCATAAAGACATGGAGGGGGCAGGAAGAGGAGGTGGGCTGTAGTCACATGACTGCAGTTTTCATGATTAATAAGGTGTGTTGAAACTATATAAAAACGGACAGCAGAGACAGGCTCCCCTCCTAAAGGTCAAATTTAATCTCTAGGTTGCCACATTATTCCAGCAATGATCATATCACTCACATTCCTGTTAAAACGGTTTTGCCGAGTTTAAACATGCTCAGTTAAAACATAATTCAACATGTGATACACATGCTGCTTTTAATGACAAATTCTGACTTTCGGGCTGTATGACTCTTAATAGCCATGCATGTAACCTGTAATACTGGTGCACACACTTGTAGTCTGCCAGTGGCTCCCTTCTATCTGTTCTCCCTTTCTCAGCTTAATTTTCATTGCAGCCAGCTCAGGGTCCCTTCACACTTCACTGCAGTAGCTTGATTGGAGTAGCACACAAGGGAGGTGACAGCTGCC
Organism: Hyperolius riggenbachi; assembly: GCF_040937935.1. Lineage (NCBI taxonomy): Eukaryota > Metazoa > Chordata > Amphibia > Anura > Hyperoliidae > Hyperolius > Hyperolius riggenbachi. The sequence continues at coordinate 393,037,414 of NC_090647.1, read as the reverse complement.
ACACCAGCCACCGCAGTCTGCTCTTTGCGTCGGGGTGGGCGGAACTAAAAAGTTTACCACCACAACAGCCAATAGTGAGAACACACAGCAAGTCTGTGACAGGGGGCGGCCCGCAGGGGGCAGGCATTGAAGTGAGAGGTCGCAGCAGCAGCACATTAATCACGAGGCAGCTGACTGGAGGCAGCTGACTGTCACTGCTATGCGCAGTGTACATCTGTCCCGCACCTGATCGGCCCTAACTACTTAGGAAGAGGGCAGCCCGGGGGGAAATTGCCCCCCGTCCTCCCGGGCCAGTCCGCCCCTGCCCATAAATGTAGTGTTTCGACCTGTAAATACTGCCGTGTACACGGTAAAACCAAGGTTGCTGTCTCTCTCTCAACGGGCCGTAGTTTCAATATCAAACAGTTTATTAACTGTGGTACTAGAAATGTTGTGTACCTCATCACTTGCGGGATATGTTCCCTGCAGTATGTGGGGTGCACTATCCGGCCCTTGAGAGAGAGGATAGCGGAACATTATTTGGGTGCAGGCTGGCATACTTCAAAAATTAGCAATGGTGGCGCGACACTTCCGGGAAGTTCATATGGGAGACATGACTAGCTTCTCGTTTTGCGGCATTGAGAGAGTTATGCCATCCAACAGAGGTGGAGACTCATATAAAATATTACTGCGAAGAGAAGCTATGTGGATATTTGAATTGGGTACTAGAACTCCACATGGTTTAAATGCGAGATGGGATCTTGCTACTATTTTCTGACTTTGTGTAACTTTGTCCCTACAGGTCAGACCTGAGAATGCTGTCTTTTGTTGTTTTTATCTTGCATTTATGTAGTTTTATTCTTTGTATATTCATACATGTGTTTTAACCTGCTCTAGCCCGTATGACTCCTCCCCTTTCGGGTGGGACTCATGGGCGGGCTTTTTTACATACACACCTCTACTTATATGTCGAGATGGTCATTATTTTGTTAGCTATGATTAAGGACGGTTAGTCCGAAACATGTCAGCTATCTGATGCTTGCCCTGGATGTTTTTGGATATGTCCAACAATAAAGTAAATCTTCACTGACATGTGCGGACCTTTTCTCTTTTGCCTGTGACTTCTGGATTTGCTTACCAGGTCGTGCACTGTCGTGGAGTTTCGTGGGATGCAGCGGTGTCCACCCTTCACAAAAGTCCTCATACTGCTAGACTTTTCTGCAGCCTTTGATACAGTTGACCATGACATCTTGATAAACAGGATACAGGAATACTGCGGCATTGATGGCATAGTTCTTCAGTGGTTCCAATCCTTCTTGAGTGGCAGAACCCACAAAGTTTCTATGGGGCCCTTCCTGTCCACCCCTGTTTCACTTAAGTATGGGGTGCCCCAGGGCTCAATCCTCTCTCCCCTGCTTTTCACGATTTACATGTTACCGATTGGAAAACTAATCCAAAAACATGGCCTGACATACCACTGCTATGCAGACGACACCCAACTATATCTTTCCTTCAAGCCTGGTGTGACAGACCCAATTAACTATAAACGCCTGCTTACGTGAACTACAGCAATGGATGAATGACAACTGGCTGAAACTAAATGCAGACAAAACTGAAGTCCTTCTGATTGGAGGGCAGAGCATGATAACAAAACAACTTAACTTGCAGTCTTCACCACTGGGAATAGGAGGCACGGATCTACGCAGATCTGATCATGTGCGTAGAGTTCTAATTGATGGGGATTTAAACTTGAGAACTCAAATCTCTGCTGTGGTGAAATCATCCTATTTTCACCTTAAGAACATTACAAAAATCAAGCACCTCATCCCCCAGAAGATCTGCCAACCTTAGTCCATGCCTTCATCACATTCCGACTGGACTACTGTAATGCTCTCTACACTGGCCTTTCAAAAAAGGTATTGTACCGCCTACAGCTGATACAGAATACTGCTGCCAGACTGCTAACCAACCAACCCCGTCACTGCCACATAACGCCAGTCCTGCACTCCCTTCACTGGCTAGCTATAGAATGGAGGGTCCTATTCAAGATCGGCCTACTGACATTTAAATCCCTGAATAATCTAGGCCCTGGATACATGAAAGATATGTTGCAGCTACGTAGCAATCCCCGCATTCTCAGATTCACAGGTTCTAATAATCTAGTCATAGCCAGAGTCCACTTGGAAACTTTTGGTCCCAGAGCCTTCTGTCATGCTGCCCCTACATTTTGGAACTCCTTACCTCAACAGACAGGACAGCTCCATCCCTGGACGTGTTTAAATCCAGACTGAAAACCCAGTGCATTATTTACATCTGTTCTTCCCTGTAATAACCCACTGATCACCTGTCAATCACCTATCAATCACCCATCAATCACCCCCTGTCACTGCCACCCATCAATCACCCCCTGTCACTGCCACCCATCAATCAGCCCCTAACCTGCCCCTTGCGGGCAATCTGATCACCCACCCACACCATCAGATCGTCTGCAGACCCGCCATCAGATCACCTCCCAAGTGCATTGTTTACATCTGTTCTCTCCTCTAAACACCCACTAATTACCCATCAATCACCCCCTGTCACCACCTGTCACTGTTACCCATCAGATTAGACCCTAATCGGCCCCTTGCGGGCACCCAATCACCCGCCCACACGCTCAGATTGCCCTCAGACCCCCCCCCTTATCAATTTGCCAGTGCATTATTTACATCTTTTCTTCCCTGTAATAACCCACTGATCACCTGTCAATCACCTTTCAATCACCCATCAATCACCCCCTGTCACTGCCACCCATCAATCACCCCCTGTCACTGCCACCCATCAATCAGCCCCTAACCTGCCCCTTGCGGGCAATCTGATCACCCACCCACACCATCAGAATGCCTGCAGACCCGCCGTCAGATCACCTCTCAAGTGCATTGTTTACATCTGTTCTCTCCTCTAAACACCCACTAATTACCCATCAATAAACCCCTGTCACCACCTGTCACTGCTACCCATCAGATTAGACCCCTATCTGCCCCTAGGGCACCCAATCACCAGCTCACACCCTCAGAACGCCCTCAGACCCCAGCCCTGATCACCTCGCCAGTGCATTGCTTGCATCTATTCCCCCCACTAATCACACCTTGAGACACCCATCAATCACCTCCTGTCACCACCTGTCACCCCCTAGCACAGCTACCCATCAGATCAGGCCCTAATTTGCCCCATGTGGGCTCCTAATCACTCGGCCAAACCCTCAGATCCCCCTCAGACCCCCTTCCGATCACCTCCCCAGTGCATTGATTGCATCTATTTTCACCTCTAACCACCCCCTGAGACACCCATCAATCACCTCCTGTCACCCCCTAGCACTCCTATCCATCAGATCAGGCCCAATACAACCTGTCATCTAAAAGGCCACCCTGCTTATGACCGGTTCCACAAAATTTGTCCCCTCATAGACCACCTGTCATCAAAATTTGCAGATGCTTATACCCCTGAACAGTCATTTTGAGACATTTGGTTTCCAGACTACTCACGGTTTTGGGCCTGTAAAATGCCAGGGCAGTATAGGAACCCCACAAGTGACCCCTTTTTAGAAAAAAGACACCCCAAGGTATTCTGTTAGGTGTATGACGAGTTCATAGAAGATTTTATTTTTGTCAAAAGTTAGCGGAAATTGATTTTTATTGTTTTTGTGTAATTTTTCACTAACTTGTGACAAAAAATAAAATCGTCTATGAACTCACCATACACCTAACGGAATACCTTGGGGGGTCTTCTTTCTAAAATGAGGTCACTTGTGGGGTTCCTACACTGCCCTGGCATTTTAGGGGCCCTAAACCGTGAGGAGTAGTCTAGAAAACAAATGCCTCAAAATGACCTGTGAATAGGACGTTGGGCCCCTTAGCGCACCTAGGCTGCAAAAAAGTGTCACACATGTCGTATCGCCGTACTCAGGAGAAGTAGTATAATGTGTTTCGGGGTGTATTTTTACACATACCCATGCTGGGTGGGAGAAATCTCTCTGTAAATGGACAATTGTGTGTAAAAAAAATCAAAAATTTGTCATTTACAGAGATATTTCTCCCACCCAGCATGGGTATATGTAAAAATACACCACAAAACACATTATACTACTTCTTCTGAGCACGGCAGTACCACATGTGTGGCACTTTTTTGCAGCCTAACTGCGCTAAGGGGCCCAAAGTTCAATGAGTACCTTTAGGATTTCACAGGTCATTTTGAGACATTTGGGTTCAAGACTACTCCTCACGGTTTAGGGCCCCTAAAATGCCAGGGCAGTATAGGAACCCCACAAGTGACCCCATTTTAGAAAGAAGACACCCCAAGGTATTCTGTTAGGTGTATGACGAGTTCATAGAAGATTTTATTTTTGTCAAAAGTTAGCAGAAATTAATTTTTATTGTTTTTTCACAAAGTGTCATTTTTCACTAACTTGTGACAAAAAATAAAATATTCTATGAACTCACCATACACCTAATGGAATACTGCCCTGGCATTTTAGGGGCCCTAAACCGTGAGGAGTAGTCTTGAAACCAAATGTCGCAAAATGACCTGTGAAATCCTAAAGGTACTCATTGGACTTTGGGCCCCTTAGCGCAGTTAGGGTGCAAAAAAGTGCCACACATGTGGTATCGCCGTACTCAGGAGAAGTAGTATAATGTGTTTTGGGGTGTACTTTTACACATACTCATGCTGAGTGGGAGAAATATCTCTGTAAGTGGACAATTGTGTGTAAAAAAAAAATAAAAAAATTGTCATTTACAGAGATATTTCTCCCACCCAGCATGGGTATGTGTAAAAAATACACCCCAAAACACATTATTCTACTCCTGAGTACGGCAATACCACATGTGTGGCACTTTTTTGCAGCCTAACTGCGCTAAGGGGCCCAAAGTCCAATGAGCACCTTTAGGCTTTACAGGGGTGCTTACAATTTAGCACCCCCCAAAATGCCAGGACAGTAAACACACCCCACAAATGACCCCATTTTGGAAAGTAGACACTTCAAGGTATTCAGAGAGGAGCATAGTGAGTCCGTGGCAGATTCCATTTTTTTTGTCGCAAGTTAGAAGAAATGGAAACTTTTTTTTTTTGTCACAAAGTGTCATTTTTCGCTAACTTGTGACAAAAAAAAATAATCTTCTATGAACTCACCATGCCTCTCAGTGAATACTTTGGGATGTCTTCTTTCCAAAATGGGGTCATTTGGGGGGTATTCATACTATCCTGGAATTTTAGCACCTCATGAAACATGACAGGTGGTCAGAGATGCTTTGAAATGGGAAAATTCACTTTTGGCACCATAGTTTGTAAACGCTATAACTTTTACCCAAACCAATAAATATACACTGAATGGATTTTTTTTTATCAAAGACATGTAGCAGAATAAATTTGGACAAAAATGTATACAGAAATTTTACTTTATTTGAAAAATGTCAGCACAGAAAGTAAAAAAAAACATTTTTTTGACTAAATTCATGTCTTTTTTGATTAATATAATAAAAATTAAAACTCACAGCAGCAATCAAATAGCACCAAAAGAAAGCTGTATTAGTGACAAGAAAAGGAGGTACAATTCATTTAGGTGGTAGGTTGTATGACCGAGCAATAAGGCCCCGTTCACACTTGCGGTTTTGCGAAAACCGCACCGGATGTCCGGACCGCACCGGAGCCGGATCGGACCTGAACCGTACGGTTCCTGTCCGGATCCGGTCCGGTTGCATACGGTTTCCGTGCGGTATGAACATGGTTGCGGTCCGGATCCGGATTCTTAATGAGATAACAACCTGTATAAATACCTGGGGTTCTGGGAGGTCAGCAGAAGCTCTGGGGTCATTGTTGGAGACAGCTGGACGTGTGGAGACCATCCTTGGATACAGAGACAGCAGTTGGGACCATGGATCCAGTCATTTTTTACGCTTATTACCTGGGAATTCTCTCCTTCCTGTTGTTTACCTACTACTATGTGGGGAGAAGGCGTGCTCCTCGCAGGAGATGGTGGGTGCACCCTCTACTAGCCAGGAGGCAGAGGAAGGGAGAGTTCCAGGCCCTCTACCGGGACCTCAGACGACACCCACAGAAGTTCTACAGCTACACTCGGATGTCTATTCCCCTGTAAGTATATAGGCCTAAATACACCAACCCCCACCATTCCTAAACACCCCACCCTCACCCCCACAACACCTCATCCCTGTATACCTAGCTAAACACACCACCCTAACCCCCACACCCCTGTATACCTAGCTATACACTACACCCCCACCCTCCACAACACTCCCAAACCTCTGTAAACACACCTCCCCCATCCTCCACCCAACACCTTGTCCCACAACATACTTTACAGCTTCTTCCTTTACATCTCCTGACAGGTTTGATACCCTTTTGGAGATGGTGAAGGATGACCTTAGGAAGAAGGATACCACGTTCAGGAGAGCAGTCACACCACAAGAACAACTACTCATCACACTGAGGTATGTAAAAACAAAATTTTTTATTGCAAAAACAACCACTTTCCAACATGGAAACATTCTTCCAACATGGAAGACAAAAAAATAACATATCTATGGTATAGCCCGGTCAGTTTTAAGGAACACCAACCACCAACTTTGTGCTGGAAGAGTTGCAGGGCATAGCTGCCCAAGTGTCTTTCGGGGACACCAGGCCCTAATAAATTGAAGTGCTTCAAAAACCTAACCACTGGCACAGGACCCTCTGAGCCATGGATGAAGGACACAGGTCAGTGAAAAGGCTAGGCCTCTCACCGTCAAGGTGTCCTTCATCCATGGCTCCAAGGGTCTTGTGCAAGTGATTAGGAACAAGAACAAAGTGAGGAGCAAGAGGAACCGATGGCAGAGGAGCAGGACTACAGGTAGTGTCTTTCGGGGACACCAGGCCCTAAATTATTAGTGCTTCAAAAACCTAACCACTGGCACAGGACCCTCTGAGCCATGGATGAAGGACACAGGTCAGTGAAAAGGCTAGGCCTCTCACCGACCAGTGTAGGTGTCCTTCATCCATGGTTTCAAGGGTCTTGTGCAAGTGATTAGGAACAAGAACAAAGTGAGGAGCAAGAGGAACCGATGGCAGAGGAGCAGGACTACAGGTAGTGTCTTTCGGGGACACCAGGCCCTAAATTATTAGTGCTTCTAAAACCTAACCACTGGCACAGGACCCTCTGAGCCATGGATGAAGGACACAGGTCAGTGAAAAGGCTAGGCCTCTCACCGACCAGTGTAGGTGTCCTTCATCCATGGTTTCAAGGGTCTTGTGCAAGTGATTAGGAACAAGAACAAAGTGAGGAGCAAGAGGAACCGATGGCAGAGGAGCAGGACTACAGGTAGTGTCTTTCGGGGACACCAGGCCCTAAATTATTAGTGCTTCAAAAACCTAACCACTGGCACAGGACCCTCTGAGCCATGGATGAAGAACACAGGTCAGTGAAAAGGCTAGGCCTCTCACCGACCAGTGTAGGTGTCCTTCATCCATGGTTTCAAGGGTCTTGTGCAAGTGATTAGGAACAAGAACAAAGTGAGGAGCAAGAGGAACCGATGGCAGAGGAGCAGGACTACAGGTAGTGTCTTTCGGGGACACCAGGCCCTAAATTATTAGTGCTTCTAAAACCTAACCACTGGCACAGGACCCTCTGAGCCATGGATGAAGGACACAGGTCAGTGAAAAGGCTATGCCTCTCACCGACCAGTCAAGGTGTCCTTCATCCATGGTTCAAAGGGTCTTGTGCAAGTGGTTAGGAACAAGAACAAAGTGAGGAGCAAGAGGAACCGATGGCAGAGGTGCATGACTACAGGTGCAGTGCAACAGGCACAAGGTTGTGACCCAGGTAGTGTCTTTCGGGGACACCAGGCCCTAATAAATTGAAGTGCTTCAAAAACCTAACCACTGGCACATGACCCTCTGAGCCATGGATGAAGGACACAGGTCAGTGAAAAGGCTAGGCCTCTCACCGACCAGTGAAGGTGTCCTTCACCCATGGCTCCAAGGGTCTTGTGCAAGTGATTAGGAACAACAAAGTAAGGAACAAGAGGAATCAAAGGCACAGGTGCAGGACTACAGGTGCAGTGCAACAGGCACAAGGTTGTGACCCAGGTAGTGTCTTTCGGGGACACCAGGCCCTAAATTATTAGTGCTTCTAAAACCTAACCACTGGCACAGGACCCTCTGAGCCATGGATGAAGGACACAGGTCAGTGAAAAGGCTAGGCCTCTCACCGACCAGTGAAGGTGTCCTTCACCCATGGCTCCAAGGGTCTTGTGCAAGTGATTAGGAACAACAAAGTAAGGAACAAGAGGAATCAAAGGCACAGGTGCAGGACTACAGGTGCAGTGCAACAGGCACAAGGTTGTGACCCAGGTAGTGTCTTTCGGGGACACCAGGCCCTAAAGTTCAAGTCCAGCAAAACCAAAAGTTCCCTGACATGGTCATCTGAACACCTCTGAACCTTGGTTGAAGGAGATGGGGCAGGGAAAATGTTGGGCTAAAAAGCCCTGTGATGGTATCCTTCCTCCGAGGATCGGAGGTATTCAGAGGAGCATGTCCAGGAACAATTTGACTTTTTTTTTCAAATTGTATCGGCACCACTACTAGAAAAGGTGGGAGTTGCTGCCTGGAAATCTGGACTCTCTTGGGTGGTGGTCGTGGATGAGCTGGACCCTGACAGCGGTGGCCCATATTGACTGCCTCTGTAGCCGGTGTACATCTGTGATGATTGCCAGGTGGGCACCGCTGTTGGTTGTGGGGGTCTAAAAATTGGTGGTTGCAATAATGGCGTGTCCATGTGCTGTTTGATCACCTCCAGCAAAGTGGAATGGCACGCCATCATGTTTTGGGAAGGCACCTTTTCCAAATATGGTATTAGAGACATCACAGTGTGAAAACACGGGTGTGCCTGCAATTTCAGTAGTTCCTTGCTTTGTTGATGCATTTGCTGCATCATGTTCTGCAGCTGGCCCACCGACTGATGATGCTGCGCACGCAGTTGGTCGATTTCTCCTCTGTGCATCTCATGCATCATTTTAAGCTCGTCCCTGTAGTGCCCATGTACAGCGTTGAGCTCACATTGCAGTGAAGTGATGTGGGACTTGTACTGCTCCATGATATGGCCCCTGTCCTCATCTTGCAACTGCCGGGTTATGAGAGTTTGGTGGCTCTGAAGAATCCCGAGAAGTCCGGAGACAGCCCCGGACATCTCGGACTCTGTCTCTCTCCTTGTTGGGGGGAGGGTACCTCGACGCCTCACTGGTGTGGTGGTCCTCACTGGTGGTGTGGCAGCATCTTCCCGTCCTCTGGCCTGTGTCGGGGTTGCCCTGCGCGCTGGTTGTGCTGCAGTCTCTCGGTGCTCCTCACTTTGTTCTTGTTCCCCTGGAGCTTCCATAGCGGTCGATTGTGGAGGTGCAGCTTCTTCCACACTCGGTCCTGCAACCTCAACATCCAAGCTCTCTTCTCCCAAGTCATCATCAAAGGAGAGAGCTGGGATAGCTAAGGACTCCCTCCTCCTACTCCTCTCCTCGGGGAAATAGGTTACATTGGCGACGTCATCATCCACCAAGCTCTCCTCACTGCTGAACCGTGCCTCCTGGGTCGGTTCCTCTTGCTCCAAATTGTCTTCAGTCCTGTAGATAAAAACAATATTTATTGGTGTGCCAAACAGCATGTGGCGTCAATTCACAGAGCTAGCAAACACTAGCAAACACTTTATCAACCGTTTCTACCCAACATTTGATAAAGCTTGTGAGAAAAGTTCGCTAGCCATGGGAATTGAGGCCAGTTTATAGCAATACATGGCCGAAGTCATGGTAGTAAATGAGCTCTCAGTTCCTGCCCACAGTAGTGGTACTTACAGTCTAGGTTCCAGGCTTGCATTGATGAAAGACAATTGCTTGGCAAATTGGTAGTCTTTTTGTCGCTTTCCCCCGCCACTGCCACTTCGTTCGGCAAGTTTTTTCTTCCGTAGCCTTTTCACGTATGCATCACGTATATTGCGCCACCTTGTCTTGAACCTTTCTCCTGTAACGACATGAAAAATTGATTTCGATTATTTCTCTTGTAGGTACATCGCAACTGGACAAACATATACATCGCTACATGTCACATTTCGTATTGGGAAGAGCACGGTGGCAGGCATCGTCGTGAGGACTTCGAGGATCCTTTGGACGCGACTGAGGGCCAGATACATGCCTGTGCCGGACACCACGAAATGGGAGGAGATAGCCCAGGGCTTCTGGACCGAGTGCAAGTTTCCTAATTGTGTTGGCGCACTGGATGGGAAACACATCCGGATTCAGAAACCCGTGGGGAGTGGCAGCCATTATTTCAACTATAAAAAATACTTCAGCATTGTACTAATGGCAGTGGCAGATGCGGACTACAAGTTTGTGTACGTGGACGTGGGGTCGTACGGTAGTTCCAATGACTCTGGAATTTTCCAGCGTACGACCCTTTGCCGGCTGATGGAGGAAGGCAGACTGCGTCTCCCCCGTGACAGACCCTGGCCTGGGACAAGGGCACCAGCCTACCCCTATGTGTTTGTGGGGGACGAGGCCTTCGCCCTGTCCGACCATGTAATGCGTCCGTACCCAGACAGGGGACTTGATGCCAGCCAGCTACACTTCAATGCTCGGTTGAGCCGTGCAAGGAGAATGGTGGAGTGCACATTTGGGATCCTGGTGTCAAAGTGGAGGGTGTTCCACACGCCCATGCTGCTGAAACCGGGCAACGCAGTTGTCGTGGTGAAGGCAGCATGCATCCTCCACAACTTTGTGCGGCAGGAGGAAAGAGAGACTCCGGAACCCCCGAATGTGCTTCCACTAATGCCCCTGCGGAGGTATGCAACCAGGCCAAGGGTAGTGTCACTGCGGAACAGGGACCAACTGAGACTTTATTTTACCACACCACCAGGACGAGGGTGAATGTTTGGTTTTTAATGTTTTGTTGAAATGTGTTTATTTTGGAGTTTCAAGTTTTTAAGTGATTTTAAATGTCTTAATTTTTTACAATAAATTGATGTTTAATAATTGGTCATTGTGTATGTTTTATGTGCACAGGTGGGGTACATCGCAGGTGGGTGGGAGACATCACAGGTGGGTGGGATACATCACAGGTGGGTGGGATACATCACAGGTGGGTGGGATACATCACAGGTGGGGTACAGGTGGGTGGGATACATCACAGGTGGGTGGGATACATCACAGGTGGGTGGGATACATCACAGGTGGGTGGGATACATCACAGGTGGGGTACAGGTGGGTGGGATACATCACAGGTGGGTTACAGGTGGGTGGGATACATCACAGGTGGGTGGGATACATCACAGGTGGGTGGGATACATCACAGGTGGGTTACAGGTGGGTGGGATACATCACAGGTGGGTGGGATACATCACAGGTGGGTGGGATACATCACAGGTGGGGTACAGGTGGGTGGGATACATCACAGGTGGGTGGGATACATCACAGGTGGGTGGGATACATCACAGGTGGGTGGGATACATCACAGGTGGGGTACAGGTGGGTGGGATACATCACAGGTGGGTGGGATACATCACAGGTGGGTGGGATACATCACAGGTGGGGTACAGGTGGGTGGGATACATCACAGGTGGGTGGGATACATCACAGGTGGGTGGGATACATCACAGGTGGGGTACAGGTGGGTGGGATACATCACAGGTGGGTGGGATACATCACAGGTGGGTGGGATACATCACAGGTGGGGTACAGGTGGGTGGGATACATCACAGGTGGGGTACAGGTGGGTGGGATACATCACAGGTGGGTGGGATACATCACAGGTGGGTGGGATACATCACAGGTGGGGTACAGGTGGGTGGGATACATCACAGGTGGGTGGGATACATCACAGGTGGGGTACAGGTGGGTGGGATACATCACAGGTGGGGTACAGGTGGGTGGGATACATCACAGGTGGGTGGGATACATCGCAGGTGGGTGGGATACATCACAGGTGGGGTACAGGTGGGTGGGATACATCACAGGTGGGGTACAGGTGGGTGGGATACATCACAGGTGGGTGGGATACATCACAGGTGGGGTACAGGTGGGTGGGGAACAGGTGGGTGGGCCACGGGTGGGTGGGCAACACGTGGGTGACACAAATCCATAGCAAAAGTGGAATACATCACAAGCTAACCACAAGCCCCCCCAAAAACTTCTAGTCAACATACCCTCTGTGCCTTGCTGTCTCTTGCTCAAGTGCTCAAAGTCCTCCACATACAGCTTGGCAATTTTTTTCCACAGGCCTCTGCATTTTTTGATGTTGCTGTGGTCCGCATCCCCCTTGTCCCACAGGGCTGGTACCTGCTGCCGCTGTAGGATGAGGTCTTCTGATGTGTAGGGCCTCACCCCCTCGTTATCAGACATATCGTCAGACATGTTGCTGCCAAACAGATCCAGCATGAAGTCACTGCTGCTCCACTCTGTGAACGCTGGTGCCATGTGGTCCCCATCCAAAATGGCCACCATACCATAGAGTCAGCATAGGAAGTGTGGTATAACATCCGGTTTTTATAGCCAGTGTGTTGTGCGCTCTCCGGTTCTCATTGGTTTCCATTGGCCGGATGCAACATTCCGGCTCCGGTCCGGATACGTCAGCCGGACCAGCCGGACCAAAAAATAGCGCATGTTGGAACGGACGCCGGAGTCCGGATCCGGTCCGGCTCCGGTCCGGACTAAACGGACGCATGTGAACGGTCGCATAGACTTTCATTGCTATGCCGTGCGTCCGTTTCGTCCGGTCCGCATGCGGTCCGGCTCCGGCACGGCTCCGGCGCGGCGATTCCGGATAGCAACCGCTAATGTGAACCGGGCCTTAACCGTGAAAGCTGCAGTGGTCTGAATGGAGAAAAAGGCTCTGGTCCTTAAGGGGTAGAAAGACTGTGGTCCTCAAGTGGTTAAACCCAGGTTAAATTGATTGGTCCTTTTTCAAGCTGCATATATTTGCAAAAAACATTTGCATAATTTCAGGAGTATTTGCATCTCATTGATCATTCCTATACACAAGTACTGAAACAGATATGTTCAGACGAAGGCCCGAATAGTAACCCGACACTTCAATTGTGTCCAGACTCCAGAGCTGAAGTTCCAGAATCAGCCAGGTAAAGTATGGTGTTGTCAGCATAGAGACTAAGCTTTTTCTCTGAGTGAGCTGTACATAAACCATGTATCTGGGGGTGCATCCTAATATGGCAAGCAACTGGTTCAACAGCCAAGACATATAGCAAAGGAGAAAGTGAGAAACCCTGTCTAGTGCTACGCCTCAGGGGAAATGGCTCAGAAATCAAGCCATTCGTGCAAACACGGGCTTTAGGGAGATGGTACAATATCTGAACCCATTTACAGAATGAGTCACCAAACCAAGCAATAGACTTCAATAGTGTGAGAGAACGCGGAAAAGCCGCCACGTGTGCTGCTGAGGAGGCGGCTGTTTCCGCGTACAATGCCGCCGTTTGTACGCGGTAGCGTGCGGCTGGTAACAGGGCAGAACGCGGAAAGCCGCCGCATGGAACAACAGTAAGGCGGCTAGTTCCGCGTCCAGGGCGGCGGTTTGCACGCAGCAGCGTGGGTCTGGTGTGGCTGGGTCTGTTAGTGCACACAGGCTTAGGAATACACGCGCGCTCGCTGAGAGGCGGAACTCTTACACTGGGCAAGGAGAGGTCAGCTGATCACGCCGATCAGCTGACTCCACAGCAGGTTACTATTGGTTGATCAATCAGGGGTGGTGCCGGTGAGAACTACTCCATATATAGTTACTGCTGGCCAGTCTCAAGTTGTCTGCCGTTGCGATCACTACGTGGAAGCACTCAGACCTTAGTCAGATTCTCCAGTGTGTTTGAACCAGGCTCCTCTGGGAATTCACACTGAGCCAGTTCACTTATATTGTTCATCTGTGTTATACTTCAGACTAGTTCCAGGGTGTAGAGATCACGGACCTCACACCCAGACTAGGGAACTGTATTTTCATCTGTGTTATACTCCAGACTAGTTCCAGGGTGTAGAGACCACGGACCTCACACCCAGACTAGGGAACTGTATTTTCATCTGTGTTATACTCCAGACTAGTTGCAGGGTGTAGAGACCACGGACCTCACACCCAGACTAGGGAACTGTATTTTCATCTGTGTTATACTCCAGACTAGTTCCAGGGTGCCGAGACCACGGACCTCGCACCCAAGACTAGGGAACTTGTGTGATCATTCTGTTACACATCAGACTAGTTCCAGGGTGTAGAGACCAAGGACCTCACACCCAGACTAGGCATTCTTTGATATCTGTTATGACTTTCTGCTTTCCTGACTATCCCTCTGATCTCTGATTCGGTATCTCGCATATCTGATACTCTGTTGCCAAACCCTGCTAGCCTTGGATACCGAACCAGCCTTCTGTCTATGTACTTTATCTGACCGTGTGTTGCCGACCTGGCTTGCCCGACCTCGAGAGCTATCTCTCACATTAAGAGATAGTCTCCTGTCAGACAGTGACATCCACTTTCAGGTGTCACTCTCCTCCTGGTCCTTCCTACCTCCAGCCTGACTCCACCCCTTGGAGAGTCTCAGGCTGCTGGATGGTTTCTGTGTCCTCAAGTGCAGTATTGCTACACTGCCTTTGATCACCTGCTCAGCAGGTGCATTACTCAAAGTATTACTGTTACACCAAAAACTCACATACCATAGGTGTCCAGAGGTTAGCAATATATCTGTATTATCGGTGATTCTGCAGATCATCAATAATCAGGTATATATCTGCATTCTTGGTGATTCTGCAGATCATCAATAATCAGATTCTCTCTGCGTGCTGACACCAATCGTTACAGAACGGCAGACCAAACCCAAATGGACGCACTCAGCAGCCGTCTTGATGCACTCACCACTACGGTGGAGAATTACACCCGAGTGCTGAACAGTCACAAGATACAAGATACAAGATACAAGATGGATTTATTCGCCAAGTACGGTGGTGCCGTACTCGGAATTGCTTGTGGTACACATGGCTTGGGCAAGTACGTAATGACAGTTGTACATTTTACATGTTATTCAGTGGCAATTACACATACTGACAGCATTTACAATACATTTGCGGCTACAGTTCCACATACTAGCAGCATAACAGTGCGATAACATCTATTGAGATATTGTGTGTTAGGGATGCAGAAGAGAAGGCAGAAGAGCCACTAAGGGAAGTATGCTGGTTGCGGACTGGGACAGAAGAGTCAGGGGTCAGAGTTGTTGAGCAGCAGAACTGCCTGGGGGAAGAAAGAATTCCTGTGTCTTGTGGTCTTGGTTGGGATAGTTCGGAAGCGGCGGCCGGATGGGAGGGGCTCAAAAAAGCGGTTGCCAGGGAGGGCATGGTCGCAGGAAATCCTGGTGGCCCTCTTCCTCATCCTAGCCGCGTGGAGGAGATCAAGAGGTGGCAGAGGCGATCCGATGATCCTTTCCGCCTCACTAATGATTCTTTGCAGTTTATGTCTGTCGCTGGCCGTTGCGCGGGCATACCAGACGATAACTGAGGAGCAAAGAATGGACTCCGTGGTAGCGGTGTAGAAGCTGGTCAGCAGCTCCCGAGGCATACCAAATTTTTTAAGTTGACGCAGGAAAAAAAGCCTCTGCTGTGCCTTCTTCTGAATTTTGATGGTGTTCTGTTCCCACCTTAGATCAGTGGATAAGGTTGTGCCGAGGAACCGGACTGATGATACTCTGGAGACTTCGGTCTCGCCTATGTAGACTGGTGGGTGGGTGGGAGGGTTCCTCCTGAAATCGACAATCAGCTCAACAGTCTTTGTTGCGTTGAGGACCAGGTTGCTGTTCTTGCACCACTCGCATATTCTCCCTATCTCCCTGCGGTATTCCCGCTCTCCGTTTTCGCCGATGAGAACGATGATTGTTGTGTCGTCAGCAAATTTGATGACCTTGACGGAGTCTGAGGCGGAAGTGCAGTTATTGGTGTACGTAGAGAATAGAAGCGGGGACAGTACACACCCTTGAGGTGCCCCTGTATTGGTAGTTCTCATGCTGGAGGAGCAGTTTCCGAGCTTGACCTGTTGTGTCCTGTCTGAAAGGAAGCTCTTGACCCATGCGCGAAGTGTGGGGTCAACACCGAGCTGCGCGAGGTTGTCAACCAGGGTGTCTGGGCAGATCGTGTTGAAGGCTGAACTGAAGTCCAGGAACAGGATTCTGGCATAGGAGCCAGGCCGGTCGAGGTGCTCCATGATGTGTGCCAGGGTGATGTTTATGGCGTCCTCAATGGACCTGTTGGCCCTGTATGCAAATTGGAGTGGGTCAAGCAGTGCATCAGTAGTGCGTTTCAGGTGAGCGAGGACTAGCCGTTCTAGAACCTTCATAATGGTAGGTGTTAAAGCCACGGGTCTAAAGTTGTTGAGGTCTGTGCTGCCTGGCTTTTTTGGGACTGGTACAATTGTGGACCTCTTGAAACAGGAGGGGACTGTACCTTCCGCTAGCGATTTTCTGAATAGAGTGGTGAGGACCGGAGCCAACTGGTCCGAACAGGTTCTTAGGCAGTTCGATGACACTCCATCCGGGCCTGAAGCCTTCCTGGGGTTGAGCTTGCGAAGCAGCATGAGGACTTCTGCTTCTTGGACTGCAACCGATGCAGTGATGTCTTGGTCACTCAGTGAGGGGGGTGCCGCTGTCATCACCGACCCCGGAGTCCCGACCTGTTTGGGCTGTTGCTCGAACCTACAGTAGAACTCGTTCAGTTCCTCGGCCAGCTGAGGGCTTGGGGTCACCGTTTGAGGGGGGGGGGGTTTTGAAGTTAGTGACCGCTCTTAGGCCTTGCCATACTTCCCTCGAGTTGTTGGATTGGAGACGGAGTCCCAGCTTGTCAGAGTAGGCTCTCTTTGCGGCGTGCAGTTCCCGTTTCAGGGCGTACCTGGCCTCCTTAAACTCTTCTTGGGAGCCAGACTTGTGCGCCTGCTCCTTGCGTTTTCGAAGCTGGCGCAGCTTATTGTTGAACCAGGGCTTGTTGTTGGGGTTGGCCTTTAAGGTCTTAGAAGGGTGGCACATTTCTTCACAGAAACTGATGTAGGAGGTGACATTCATCAAGGGTGGGTGCCTCCAAGGATGACCAGTCAGTGCAGTCGAAGCACGCCTGCAGCTCGAGCTTGGCCTCATCTGTCCACTTCTTGACAAACTTGATAGTGGGCTTAGCGGTCTCCAGGAGCCTCGTGTAGGTGGGGATCAATTGGATTAGGTTGTGATCGGAGTTTCCCAGTGGGGCACCCTGGCAGGCCTTGTATGCGTCCTTCTGGACCGTGTAGCAGTGATCCAGGGTTTTGTCGCGCCTGGTGGGGCAGGTGATGTTCTGCTTGTAACGGGGCTTCTCCTGCCGCAGATTTGCGTTGTTGAAGTCACCCAGGATGATGAAGAGGGCCTCTGGGTGGGCGGTCTCCCACCGTGAGATGCTTTCGCTGAGTATTCGTAGAGCGTCCTTGGTGCTAGCGTCAGGTGGGATGTAGACTCCGACAAGAATTAGAGATGAGAACTCCCTGGGGGAGTACTGTGGTCTGCAGATGACGGCTAGAAACTCGACTTCCGGCGTGCAGGCCTTGCTGAGGATGAAGGTGTTGGTACACCAGGTGGTGTTAATATAAAAACAAATGCCCCCTCCTTTCTTTTTCCCAGAGAGTGTGGGGTCACGGTCCGCACGGAGAAGGTCGTAGCCTGGTAAAAGCAGGGAGTGATCAGGGACACGTTCGCTCAGCCAGGTCTCGGTGAAGCAGAGGACCGGGGTGTTCCTACCGATCAAGGATTTGCTGCTAAGTAGTAGGAGCAGCTCATCCACTTTGTTGGGCAGAGAGCAAACATTCGCTAACAGGATGGCAGGAATGGAGGAGCGAAGGCCCTTCCTCTTGAGTCTCGCGAGTGCGCCGGCTCTTCTACCTCTGTAGCGTTTGTTTGGGGCAACTTCGGCTCTGTTTGTGAGATGTTTGATGTGTTCAGTGACTATGTCCCACAGGGGCTCACCCTTTGGCGAGTTGTTTCCGGCGATGGTTTCCCATTTCAGGATCTCCTCTCTGGTCAGGGTGGTGATATTCTGTAAAGCTGACTCCCCTCCCATAGGTGTGAGTGCTGTGGCCTGGATGGTGGTACAGGGCCCAGTGGGGGTACAGGGACGGGGAGCCCTGGCAGGGAAGGTGCCAGGTGCCTGACAACAGTGAGAAAGGCGCAGCTGGGTTCCTGGGGGCCGACAGGTTGGCAGCAAGGCACGGTTGTGTGACAATGGCAGAGCTAAGGGCAGCACATGAAGCGGTGGTAGCAATGGGTCAAACCATGACAGTTATGCAGGCAGTAGCTCGGGGAACATAGCAGTTATGCAGCAACGGTTCCAGTAGTAGTTCAAGCAATAGATCGAGGTATATAGCAGTTTATGCAGCAGTAGGACAGCAGTTATAGTATGCAGCAGTTATCTAGGCAGTAGTTTACAGTAGTAGTAGTAGCTAATAGCAGCTTTACGGGCAGTTAGTACAATGTAGATGGTAGCAGTTTTACAGGCACAAGATCCTAGATCCTAGATCACCAGACCCAAATCAACGCTGTGTCTGGGACTGTAGAAGTCTTTCAGACGGCTGTGAACGCAGTGCGATCTCCTCATAGCACAGACATACGTATGCCTGTACCTGAAAAGTTTTCTGGTCACAGATCTGACTTTCGGAATTTTAGAAACAGAGTGTTATCATACTTTGAGTTAAGACCTAATTCTTCGGGAACCGAAGCACAGAGAGTAACCTTTATTAAGACTCTATTATTAGGGGATTCCTAGACTTGGGCATATAATCTTCCCACGGGGGGATAAGGCCCTGACCTCGGTGGAGGAATTTTTTAAAGCTATGGCTATAATTTATGATGACCCGGACATTGCCTCTACCGCTGAGCGGAAGCTCAAGTTGTTACGGCAGGGCAAAGGTCCGGTAGAAAATTATGCTGCGGAGTTCAGAAAGTGGGCAGTGTCAGCCAGATGGGATTAATTCGCTCTGTTAGATTGTTTCTTATCAGGGTTGTCAGACGCAGTTTCTGATCTGATGTTGGGTCATCCTGAGCCCAAATCCATTGATGAGGCCATTTCATCAGCCATCAGAATTGATCGTCGTTTACGATACCAAAGACAGACCCAGGGTAGGAACAATGTGAAATACTTGTCCTACGCAGCGTCTCCTTCTGTTTCATCTCCTCCTGCTTCACCTCCGCCGGAACCAATGCAGATTGGTCGGTCGAGATTGTCTCAGGTGGAACGGAGACGCAGAGAAACAGAGCAGCTCTGTCTATACTGTACAGAGGGGGGTCATAAAGTGCGGAATTGTCCCAAGAAGTCAGGAAACGCTGTCGCCTAGGTGTAGTCGGAGGTAATACCCTAGGCGCACAGTCTTTACCTCTAGAGGATAAACGTTTTTTGCTCCCTTGTACTATTTCCTGGCAGGATTAGACAGAGACTACTGAGGCCTTCATAGATTCTGGCTCAGTGGCTAATTTTATGGATTATGAATTTGCGAAGAAATTGGGGATCCCGATCTCCCCACTAAAACAACAGATCCGGGTCACTGCAGTGTATGCCCCCTAGAGGTCATCTCTATAATTTATCTGGGCCAGAGAAATTGGCCATGCAGGAATACATCCGAGAAAACTTGTCTAAAGGTTTTATTCGCCCTTCTCGGTCCCCGGCAGGGGCCGGGTTCTTTTTTGTGAAAAAGAAGGATAGAAGCCTCCGTCCATGCATTGATTATCGGGGCTTAAATAAAATTACAGTAAAAAATCGATATCCCTTGCCTTTTATAGACGATTTGTTTACTCAGGTCACCAATGCTAAGATTTTTTCAAAACTTGATTTAAGGGGCGCATACAACCTTGTGAGGATCAGGGACGATGATGAGTGAAAGACGGCCTTTAACACACCCGACGGGCACTACGAGTACCTGGTGTTGCCCTTCGGGTTGTGTAATGCCCCGGAAGTCTTTCAAGAGCTAATTAACGAGGTCTTTAGAGAAGTATTAGGCAGATTTGTCTTAGTCTACTTAGACGACATACTAATCTTCTCGTCCAACCTCTCAGAGGACAGAAAGGATGTTAAGTTTGTGTTACAAAAGTTGAGACAAAATATGCTGTACGCTAAATTGAAGAAATTCATTTTTGAAGTAACCTCTGTTGCCTTTCTGGGGTACATAATTTCAACCTCTGGCCTCTCTATGGACCCTGGGAAAGTTTCAGCTGTTTTGGAGTGGCCCCAACCGGTGGGACTGAAGGCTCTCCAGAGGTTCCTGGGGTTCGCCAATTACTATAGGAGGTTTATAAAGGGGTACTCCACGGTGATCTCGCCTCTAACCAGTCTTACAAAGAAAGGGGCAGATACTCATCACTGGTCCCCTGAGGCCCATGCTGCTTTCTCCACTTTAAAGATAGGGGTAGGGGCTTTGCTGTCTCAGCGTTCTGGGCTGCAAGGAAGATTACATCCCGGTGCCTATTTTTCACGTAGGTTTTCACCCGCAGAGAAGAACTACGATATAGGCAATAGGGAACTTCTAGCCATTAAGTTGGCCTTTGAGGAATGGCGACATTGGCTAGAAGGCGCAGAACATACCATTACTGTCTATACTGACCACAAGAATTTGGAGTACATTGAGGGCGCTAAGAGACTTAGCCCCCGACAGGCTCGGTAGTCGTTATTTTTCTCGAGGTTCAGATTTGTAATCACGTATACCCCTGGTAGTAAGAACATCAAAGCTGATGCCTTGTCCAGATGCTTTGAGCCCAAGACAGCACAGCTCTCAGTCCCAGAAACCATTCTCCCTCAGAAAGTAGTTCTGGCCGCCACTGAGACCTGGAGGGACTGGACAGAAACATTGAGTCCGTTCCAACAGGACGTACCAGAGGGAAAGCCTGAAGGGGTCATATTTGTACCATTGCCTTTTCGTCTACAGATACTGCAGTTGTTCCATTCCCACAAGAATGCTGGGCATCCTGGGGCCACCAGAACTCAGGATCTCATTGTGAGATGTGCCTGGTGGCCATCATTGGCAACTGACTGCAAAGAGTATGTAAGAGAATGTGCAGTGTGTGCTAATAGCAAACCCTACCGTCAGGCACCTGTTGGGACGTTGCAACCCTTGCCAGTCCCGAGTGAGCCATGGACCCATCTGTTAATGGATTTTGTGGGCGAACTCCCCAGGTCTGAGGGCATGACGGTCATTTGGGTGGTAGTCGATCGTTTCAGCAAGATGGCCCATTTTGTTCCCCTGAAAGGACTCCCCTCAGCCCAGGAGTTGGCCAATCTTTTCATCCAACATATTTTCCGAATGCATGGGATTCCGGAAAATATAGTGTCAGATCGGGGAGTCCAATTTGTTTCTAAATTTTGGAGGGCGTTTTGCCATCAGTTAGACATGGAGTTATCATTTTCATCAGGCTACCACCCACAGACCAATGGCCAGACCAAGAGAACCAATCAGTCTCTGGAACAGTTTCTAAGGTGCTACGTGGCAGATGTTCAAACCGACTGGGTCAAGTTCCTGCCTTTTGCAGAATTTGCACACAACAATTTGAAAAGCTCCTCCTCAGGTTTCTCCCCATTCCAGGTGGTGACAGGAAGATCACCTAAGTTCACCCCGTTACCAGTAGCTGCCACCCTGTTTCCCGCCCTGGAGGATTGGCAGAAGTCCTTGAGACAAGTTTGGGGAAAAGTAGAAAAGAATTTGAGGAGGGCTTTTCAGAGTCAGAATAAACAGGCTGAAAAGAGATGTTCTATAGAGTGGGAATTCCTTCCAGGAGACTTGGTCTGGGTGTCCACACAACATTTGGCCCTGAAGCAACTTTCTCCCAAGTTAGGTCCCAGATTTGTGGGTCCATTTCCAGTGACCAGGAAAATCAATAACGTCACGTATGCCATCGATCTCCCTACCAGCATGCGAGGTGTGAGATCGTTCCATGTGTCCTTGCTCAAGCCGGCAGTGCACGTGGATTCCGCTCCCCCCCCCCCCTGTGTTGATTGATGACCAACCTGAGTATGAAATTGAGAAGATTCTAGACTCTCGGCTTGTGCAGAACTCCGTGCAGTATTTGGTGCACTGGAAGGGGTATGGCATTGAGGAGAGAACTTGGGTACCAGAATGTCGCATGCACGCAGAGGACTTGAAAAGGAAGTTCCATGACTTACATCCTGAGAAGCCGGGCAGGAGATGTCCGGAGTCCACTGCTCGGGAGGGGGGGGTACTGTGAGAGAACGCGGAAAAGCCGCCGCGTGTGCTGCTGAGGAGGCGGCTGTTTCCGCGTTCATTGCGGCGGTTTGCACGCCGAAGCGTGCGGCTGGTAACAGGGCAGAACGCGGAAAAGCTGCCGCATGGAACAACAGTAAGGCGGCTAGTTCCACGTCCAGCGCGGCGGTTTGCACGCAGCAGCGTGGGTCTGTTAGTGCACACAGGCTTAGGTATACACGTGCGCGCGCTGAGAGGCAGAACTCTTATACTGGGCAAGGAGAGGTCAGCTGATCACACCGATCAGCTGACTCCAGAGCAGGTTACTATTGGTTGATCAATCAGGGGTGGTGCCGGTGAGCACTACTCCATATATAGCTACTGCTGGCCAGTCTCAAGTTGTCTGCCGTTGCGATCACTACGTGGAAGCACTCAGACCTTAGTCAGATTCTCCAGTGTGTTTGAACCAGGCTCCTCTGGGAATTCACACTGAGCCAGTTCACTTGTATTGTTCATCTGTGTTATACTTCAGACTAGTTCCAGGGTGTAGAGACCACGGACCTCACACCCAGACTAGGGAACTGTATTTTCATCTGTGTTATACTCCAGACTAGTTCCAGGGTGCCGAAACCACGGACCTCGCACCCAAGACTAGGGAACTTGTGCGATCATTCTGTTATACATCAGACTAGTTCCAGGGTGTAGAGACCAAGGACCTCACACCCAGACTAGGCATTGTTTGATATCTGTTATGACTTTCTGCTTTCCTGACTATCCCTCTGATCTCTGATTCGGTACCTCACATATCTGATACTCTGTTGCCAAACCCTGCTAGCCTTGGATACCGAATCAGCCTTCTGTCTATGTACTTTATCTGACCGTGTGTTGCCGACCTGGCTTGCCCGACCTCGAGAGCTATCTCTCACATTAAGGTATAGTCTCCAGATCAGACAGTGACATCCACCTTCAGGTGTCACTCTCCTCCTGGTCCTTCCTACCTCCAGCCTGACTCCACCCCTTGGAGAGTCTCAGGCTGCTGGAAGGTTTCTGTGTCCTCAAGTGCAGTATTGCTACACTGCCTTTGATCAGAATCAGAATCAGTTTATTCGACACGACAGGCATCGCACCCGGAATTTTTTGTGGTACAGAATCAGAATCAGTGATCACCTGCTCAGCAGGTGCATTACTCAAAGTATTACTGTTACACCAGACACTCACATACCATAGGTGTCCAGAGGTTAGCAATATATCTGTATTATCGGTGATTCTGCAGATCATCAATAATCAGGTATATATCTGCATTCTTGGTGATTCTGTAGATCACTAATAATCAGATTCTCTCTGCGTGCTGACACCAATCGTTACAAATAGGCAGGCAAACTTTAAAAACTACAAACACTGTTTCTGGCCACAAAAGTGATGGAAAACATGTTTCAAGGGGTCTAACACCTGGAGGGGGGCATGGCGGAGTGGGATACACGCCAAAATTCTCTGGGAAAATTACGGGTTATAATCCCTAAAGGGCAGAATCACATTGCATTCCTAAATTGGAGGCAAGAAGTGCTTGAAAACATCTTGCGTGTGTAGACATGGATCAGGTAGTGTAAGTAGTGTACTGCTTCACACTGACAGGCCAAACTCACTGTTTAACGCACCGCCACAAAGGGTTGTCATTAGTTGACACTCCCAGGACATACACTGTCAGTCCTCTCGGCAGCAAAGTTTGTGCAGTGATGGCCATCCAGAAGTACTACAAGGTAAATCATGCGCTGTTCCCGTTTAGACAGTGACAGGCTTAAATAGTGGCCAGCATAAATTCATTCTGATGACCCGCTGCTACTTAGTAGCATTTCAGCTTCCACACCAAAATATTATGGATGGATGGAAGCTGTACCTTATGGCATTTCTCTCCACTAGTTCCACTAGGTACCCGCTGCTACTTGTTAGTAGTCTTTCAGCTTCCACACCAAGATATTATGGATGGATGGAAGCTGTACCTTGTGGCATCTCTCTCTACTAGTTCCACAAGGTCAATCATGCGCTGTTCCTGTTTAGACAATGACAGGTTTAAATAGTGGCCAGCATAAATTCATTCTGATGACCCGCTGCTACTTAGTAGTATTTCAGCTTCCACACAAGCAGTGGCACACGGAAGGGGGTGTTCCGGGTGTATGGAACACCCCCCCTGCACCGAGACCGGAAGTGGGTATTCGCATCATGGCATCCTCCCCTGAATCTGAGCAGCGGCAGCCACAGATGGTATAGCGCAGCTGCCGCCTGCTCATATGTGTGCGGCGAGGAGAGTCTCTCTGACTAGAGCGGGGGGCCGCGGCGCAGATACATTACCTGTCCTTTCTCGGCGGCGGCCGGTGATGGCGTCCCACTGGTCTCCATGGCTACCTTCAGGATGACTCTGACGTGACGTCACCACGCCATCCAACCACAGCGGCCGCACTCCTCCCCCTGAAGGCCATTGGATTTCAGAGACAAGTCCAGACGTAGTGATGCTGGATGAGCAACTCGGTCTCTCCCCTCAGGCAAGTTCAGCCAGGGCTCACTTAGGAGGCAGTGCCAGCAGGAAGGATGTTTGTAAGCCAGCCATTCTGGCTACATATACTGGGACATATACCCCTGCCTACATATACTGGGCACATATCCCCCTGGCCACATATACTGGGGACATATACCCCCTGACTACATATACTGGGGACATATACCCCCTGACTACATATACTGGGGACATATACCCCCTGACTACATGTACTGGGCAGGCATGGTCGGAAAATTCCGCGGAATTATTAATTCCGTGATTCCGGTCGGAATTAATAATTCCGATTTTGTTAATTGGAACGGAATTTCTCAGACGGAATTCCGCGGAAATGTATAATTCTCTCTCTCTTTCTCTCTCTCTTTCTCTCTCTCTCTTTCTCTCTCTCTCTTTCTCTCTCTCTCTTTCTCTCTCTCTCTCTCTTTCTCTCTCTCTCTCTCTCTCTCTCTTTCTCTCTCTCTCTTTCTCTCTCTCTCTCTCTTTCTCTTCCTCTCTCTCTTCCTCTCTCTCTTCCTCTCTCTCTTCCTCTCTCTCTTCCTCTCTCTCTTCCTCTCTCTCTTCTTCTCTCTCTTCTTCTCTCTCTTCTTCTCTCTCTTCCTCTCTCTCTTCCTCTCTCATCCAGTAGGGAATTGCAGATTTTCAAAACAGCTTATATACCATAGCTGGGATTTGAACCCAGTATGCAGTGTGTAGTAGGTATCTGTGTTACCCTCTAGACCATTAACCACACTACATGGTAGTAGGTATCTGTCTTACCCCCTAGACCATCAACCACACTCAGGGCCGGGCCGAGGCAGAGGCTGGAGAGGCTCCAGCCTCAGGGCGCAGTGTAGGAGGGGGTGCACAATTCATTCAGCTGTCATTCCCAATTGTGTTTGAAGCAGAAAGTAATAAGAAAAGGTGATACATGGCAGCGACTGCAAGCCAGATAAGTAGCGATTAAGGTGTTGGGGGGGGGGTTGGGGGCCCTGGGGCACCTCTTAGTTCAATAGCAATCAGTGTGTGATGGCTGGGGTGGGAGGGATGGGGGGCACACTTTGCTGTCTCAGCCTTGGGTGCTGAAGGACCTTGTCCCACCTCTACATGCTAAAGCTGGCCTAGCATGTACCATACTACCATTATGATCAATTCAATAGATATGCTATGGTGTATAAGCATGCTTTTCAAAAAGTACCAATCCTTAATCATGCTACTTTTTCTATTGAATTGATCATAATGGTAGTATGGTTTATGCTAGGATAGCTTTACCATGTAGTGTGGTTCATGGTCTAGAGGTTAAGACAGATACCTACTAGCTACTACACACTGCATCCTGGGTTCAAATCCCAGCTATGGTATATGAGCATGCTTTTCAAAAAGTACCGATCCTTAATCTTGCTACTTTTTCTATTGAATTGATCATAATGGAAGTATGGTTTATGCTAGGATAGCTTTACCATGTAGTGTGGTTCATGGTCTAGAGGTTAAGACAGATACCTACTAGCTACTACACACTGCATCCTGGGTTCAAATCCCAGCTATGTTATATAAGCATGCTTTTCAAAAAGTACCGATCCTTAAACATGCTACTTTTTCTATTGAATTGATCATAATGGAAGTATGGTTTATGCTAGGATAGCTTTACCATGTAGTGTGGTTCATGGTCTAGAGGTTAAGACAGATACCTACTAGCTACTACACACTGCATCCTGGGTTCAAATCCCAGCAATGGTATATAAGCATGCTTTTCAAAAAGTACCGATCCTTAATCATGCTACTTTTTCTATTGAATTGATCATAATGGTAGTATGGTTTATGCTAGGATAGCTTTACCATGTAATGTGGTTCATGGTCTAGAGGTTAAGACAGATACCTACTAGCTACTACACACTGCATCCTGGGTTCAAATCCCAGCGATGGTATATAAGCATGCTTTTCAAAAAGTACCGATCCTTAATCATGCTACTTTTTCTATTGAATTGATCATAATGGAAGTATGGTTTATGCTAGGATAGCTTTACCATGTAGTGTGGTTCATGGTCTAGAGGTTAAGACAGATACCTGCTAGCTACTACACACTGCATCCTGGGTTCAAATCCCAGCTATGGTATATAAGCATGCTTTTCAAAAAGTACCGATCCTTAATCATGCTACTTTTTCTATTGAATTGATCATAATGGAAGTATGATTTATGCTAGGATAGCTTTACCATGTAGTGTGGTTCATGGTCTAGAGGTTAAGACAGATACTTACTAGCTACTACACACTGCATCCTGGGTTCAAATCCCAGCTATGTTATATAAGCATGCTTTTCAAAAAGTACCGATCCTTAATCATGCTACTTTTTCTATTGAATTGATCATAATGGAAGTATGGTTTATGCTAGGATAGCTTTACCGTGTAGTGTGGTTCATGGTCTAGAGGTTAAGACAGATACCTACTAGCTACTACACACTGCATCCTGGGTTCAAATCCCAGCTATGGTATATAAGCATGCTTTTCAAAAAGTACCGATCCTTAATCATGCTACTTTTTCTATTGAATTGATCATAATGGAAGTATGGTTTATGCTAGGATAGCTTTACCATGTAGTGTGGTTCATGGTCTAGAGGTTAAGACAGATACCTACTAGCTACTACACACTGCATCCTGGGTTCAAATCCCAGCGATGGTATATAAGCATGCTTTTCAAAAAGTACCGATCCTTAATCATGCTACTTTTTCTATTGAATTGATCATAATGGTAGTATGGTTTATGCTAGGATAGCTTTACCATGTAGTGTGGTTCATGGTCTAGAGGTTAAGACAGATACCTACTAGCTACTACACACTGCATCCTGGGTTCAAATCCCAGCTATGGTATATAAGCATGCTTTTCAAAAAGTACCGATCCTTAATCATGCTACTTTTTCTATTGAATTGATCATAATGGAAGTATGGTTTATGCTAGGATAGCTTTACCATGTAGTGTGGTTCATGGTCTAGAGGTTAAGACAGATACCTACTAGCTACTTACTACACACTGCATCCTGGGTTCAAATCCCAGCTATGGTATATAAGCATGCTTTTCAAAAAGTACCGATCCTTAATCATGCTACTTTTTCTATTGAATTGATCATAATGGAAGTATGGTTTATGCTAGGATAGCTTTACCATCTAGTGTGGTTCATGGTCTAGAGGTTAAGACAGATACCTACTAGCTACTACACACTGCATCCTGGGTTCAAATCCCAGCGATGGTATATAAGCATGCTTTTCAAAAAGTACCGATCCTTAATCATGCTACTTTTTCTATTGAATTGATCATAATGGTAGTATGGTTTATGCTAGGATAGCTTTACCATGTAGTGTGGTTCATGGTCTAGAGGTTAAGACAGATACCTACTAGCTACTACACACTGCATTCTGGGTTCAAATCCCAGCTATGGTATATAAGCATGCTTTTCAAAAAGTACTGATCCTTAATCATGCTACTTTTTCTATTGAATTGATCATAATGGAAGTATGGTTTATGCTAGGATAGCTTTACCATGTAGTGTGGTTCATGGTCTAGAGGTTAAGACAGATAGCTACTACACACTGCATCCTGGGTTCAAATCCCAGCTATGTTATATAAGCATGCTTTTCAAAAAGTACCGATCCTTAATCATGCTACTTTTTCTATTGAATTGATCATAATGGAAGTATGGTTTATGCTAGGATAGCTTTACCATGTAGTGTGGTTCATGGTCTAGAGGTTAAGACAGATACCTACTAGCTACTACACACTGCATCCTGGGTTCAAATCCCAGCTATGGTATATAAGCATGCTTTTCAAAAAGTACCGATCCTTAATCATGCTACTTTTTCTATTGAATTGATCATAATGGAAGTATGGTTTATGCTAGGATAGCTTTACCATGTAGTGTGGTTCATGGTCTAGAGGTTAAGACAGATACCTACTAGCTACTACACACTGCATCCTGGGTTCAAATCCCAGCTATGTTATATAAGCATGCTTTTCAAAAAGTACCGATCCTTAATCATGCTACTTTTTCTATTGAATTGATCATAATGGTAGTATGGTTTATGCTAGGATAGCTTTACCATGTAGTTGTCAGGTTCTCTTCAGTCCCTGTTGACCCTCCCACGAAGGAAGAGGCGTTACCCAGTAGTGGAGTCTAGGTGACCACGGGTCTTCACCCACACCCCCTTGAGGGGAGTGCAGGACCACAACCCCAGGAGGGGGATGTGGAACTTAGCTGCCTAGTGCCCTACCAGGTCACTACTGGGATTGCCTCAGCGAGTGGTTGGGAGAACAGGTGACACTTAAAGGTGAAGCAGACTTGAGCGGATGTAGTGTAGAGATCCAGACCAGGAGGTATACTAGAAGGTGGATGTCACAAGCCAGCGGTCCGTGCTGGCAGACAGCAGTAGTCCAGGTAACAAGCCAAGGGTCAGGGCAGGCGGCAGGCAGCGGTAATCCGGGTAACGAGCCAAGGGTCAGGGCAGGCGGCAGGCAGCGGTAATCCAGGTAACAAGCCAAGGGTCAGGGCAGGCGGCAGGCAGCGGTAATCCAGGTAACAAGCCAAGGGTCAGAGCGGGTAGAGATCAGCGTAGTCGGGGTCACAGGCCAAGGTCACAACAGGAAATCAGATCAGAATCAGCAGGAACAGGAACACGGTTCGCCAACAGGCTAGCCAAACTGCCAGAACGAGCAGCACTGCAGCAGAGGGCAGTGCTGCTTATATACTTGAATCTGGCGCCGAAATTAACGCTCTGCGCAAGCGTGCGCAACCTTTTGCGCATGTGTGCGCGCACGCGCGCACGTACGCACGGGTGCGCGCGCGTGCGCGCGCAGGCCCATGCGCGCACAGCGCGCTGCGCCGCGCGCCGCACCTGAAGGGAACACAGGAAGGCGAATGAGCCCCTTTGCGTGCGCACCAAGGGCAACAACCCAGAGTGACGTGAGCGGCCGCCAGGGTGAGTGTGACATTGCCCCCCCCCCCTAGGGGCAACCTCTGGGTGCCCCTAGGACTTGGTCTATCAGGAAATTTCAGATGAAACTGTTTTACCAGTCTGGGAGCATGTACATTACTTGCCGGTTCCCACGAATTCTCTTCCACTCCATAACCCTTCCATTTAATAAGGTACTGAAGTGAATTCCTCACCTTCCTACTGTCCAGAATCTTCTCTATCTCAAATTCCTCTGATCCATCAATGAGGACTGGTTGAGGAGGAAGGGAAGACCGACCTGGAAAAGAATTAGGTATCACCTTCTTCAGACAGGAGACGTGGAAGACCGGATGAATCCGTAGAGATGCAGGAAGAGAAATCTTGAATGCCACCGGGTTAATTTGCTGTAAGATAGGAAACGGACTGATGAATTTCGGAGCTAACTTTTTGGAGGGACAACGGAGTTTGAGGTTATTGGTAGACAGCCACACGAGGTCTCCTGGGGAAAAAACTGGAGTTCCTCTTCTGTGTTTATCAGCGAACCTTTTCCCCCTTTCTCGTGCAGACTCTAGAGCTTGATGAACAGTGTCGAAATTCTTTTGAAGAGAAGAGATTCTCTCTTGTACTCCAGGACATGGTGAGGGAACATTCAATCCAGGTAGAAATGAAGGATGGAAGCCATAATTGATAAAAAACGGAGATTGGAGTGTGGATGAATGTGTAGAATTATTAAAAGCAAATTCAGCAGGAGCCAACAAAGAATACCAATCATCTTGAGCGGCAGAGGTAAAGCACCTAATGTATTGCTCCAATGTCTGATTTGTTCGCTCCGTTTGCCCATTGGATTGAGGATGGTACCCAGATGAAAGAGATAGATTGATTCCAAGACCTTTGCAGAGTCCTTGCCAGAACCTGGAAGTGAACTGTGCTCCACGATCGGATACAATGTCTGACGGTAATCCATGGAGACGGACGATTTCTCGGATGAAAACCTGAGCAGTCTCTGAGGCCGAAGGGACGTGTTTGAAAGGCAAGAAATGGGCCATCCTTGAAAATCGATCCACGACCACCAGGATGGTGGTGAATCCTTCGGAGGGAGGTAATTCCACTACAAAATCTAAAGCAATGTTCTTCCAGGGTTGAGTTGGAATAGGCAACGGATTCAAAAGTCCCCAAGGTCGAGTACGGATGCTTTTAGATCGGGCACAGACTTCACACGAGGACACATATGAATTGCAATCCTTGGACAGTTCCGGCCACCAGAAATGCCTCTGGAGAAGTTCTCTGGTACGCTTAACCCCAAAATGTCCAGCCAAACAGTTGTCGTGACAGGATTGAAGAACGGGCAACCGCGCTTCTGCAGGCACATAAACCTTGTCTTGGAAATAGTAAAGGCCCTCCACAATCGGCAAATCGGGGACCGTGCTGAGGCAGGAGGAGGCTTGTTTGATATGATCCAGCAAGCTAGGCTGCAGAAGCAGAAAATGTTGGGAAGACAAGATATTGTCGGGAACAGGATCAGCAGTGGTTTCCGGTTGGTACATCCTGGACAAGGCATCCGGTTTCGCATTCTTAACCCCAGGACGGTATGTCAAGTGGAAATTGAACCTGGAAAAGAAGAGAGACCACCGGGCTTGTCGGGGCCTCAACCTTTTAGCAGTACGGAGGTACTCCAGGTTTTTGTGGTCGGTCAGTATTAGAATGGGTTGCTCCGCACCCTCCAGGAGATAGCGCCATTCCTCGAGAGCCACTTTAATAGCTAGAAGCTCCCGGTGCGCCACATCATAGTTCCTTTCTGCTGAACTTAATTTCCTAGAGAAGAAGGCCACTGGATGAAGAACTGCATTTGGGCCAAAACGCTGAGACAAGATAGCACCCACCGCTATCTCGGAGGCGTCCACCTCTAACACAAAGGCTTTGGAAGGATCAGGGTGTTTTAAAATGGGTGCAGAGGTAAAGCAGACTTTTAACTTCTCAAATGCGGATTGAGCTTCAGAAGTCCATTGAAAAGCTTGTCGGGTGCTGGTCAGCCGGGTAATAGGAGCCACTATCCGTGAGAAGTTCTGGATGAATCTCCTATAGAAATTGGCAAAGCCAATGAAGCGCTGTACAGACTTTCGGTCCATCGGGACAGGCCAATTGAGAATAGTCGATACCTTTTGAGGGTCCATCTCAACTCCTCCAGGGGATATCTTAAGGCCCAGGAACTGGATATTGACTTTGTCGAACTCGCACTTCTCAGGCTTGGCGTACAGTCCATGAGTACGGAGGCGACTCAACACCTTCTTCACATGATTACGGTGTTCCTCTTGAGATGAAGAAAAGATCAGGATATCGTCTAAATATACCACCATGAAGTTATCAATATAATCCCTGAAAATATCGTTTACAAAGTGTTGAAACGTGGCCGGAGCATTGCACAGTCCAAAGGGCATTACCAGGTACTCAAAGTGCCCGAAGCGGGACCGGAAGGCGGTTTTCCACTCATTTCCCTCACGTATTCGGATCAAATTGTAAGCTCCTCGTAAGTCCAGTTTAGAGAAGATGCAAGCGGATTTGAGTCTCTGGAATAAATCAGGCATGAGAGGTAGCGGGTATCGGTTCTTGGTAGTAATCTTGTTGAGTTCCCGATAATCTATGCAGGGTCGGAGAGAACCGTCTTTTTTTTCGACGAAGAAGATTCCAGCACCAGCAGGAGAAGTGGATGGCCGGATAAACCCTTTCTGAAGATTTTCTTCTATATAATCTTTGAGAATCGCGGTCTCAGGTTCAGATAGTGGGTACGTTCTTCCATAAGGAATGGGAGCTCCGGGTTGAAGCTCTATAGGACAATCGTATGGACGATGGGGAGGAAGCGTGTCTGCCTTAGTCTTGTCGAAGACGTCCAAGAAGTCATGATATGCCGCAGGAATGATGTCCTTTTTTGGTGACTCCAAGCAGAACAAAGTTCCGGCACGTGGAAAACAAGAGCGGCGACAGTAGTCTGAAGGAAAAGATACTTCACGAGACACCCAATTGATGGTAGGATTATGGGTTTTCAGCCAGGGCATTCCCAAAATCACGGGAAACAAAGGAGAGGGAAGCAGGTCAAAGCTGAGGTACTCTTGATGTTCCCCCTGAATAGTGACCAGAAGTGGCAAAGTCTCTGTTGTGATAGGACCGGAGCTGATAGCTGAACCGTCCGCCAGCTGAATGGCGAGAGGTGAACGTTTTCGGCAGGTGGGAAGCAAGAGTTGTTGGGCCACTTGACAATCCAAAAAACAAGAGCAGGCTCCAGAGTCTACGATGGCATTAATTGTGACGGTCTCTCCTTGTGGGCCCTGTAACGAGAGGATGAGCGGAATGTGAGAAGAAGAGAGTGGAGGAGAAGGAGTACCCCCCGCACCTACTGACACCTCAGGCTCACCAGAAGGTCTGATTGGGCAATTCATGCGGAAATGACCGGAAGCCCTACAGTAAAGGCACAGGTTAGACGATCTCCGACATTGTCTTTCTTCCTGTGAAAGGGCCGGACGGGCCAGGCCGATCTGCATAGGTTCAGGTTCTTCCTGTACTGCAGGGGTGAAGGGTACTGGGGCAGCAGGTACTTTAGGACTCGGCAGGCTCCAGGCTGGTCTGAGAGCCCCTGATCTCTCGGAACGTCTTCCCCTTAAACGTCTGTCTATTTGGATAGACAACTGAATCAAGTCCTTCAAAGACTCCGGAACTCCGACTCTGGCAAGTTCATCTTTGAGCGTATCTGAGAGGCCCTGACGAAACTGGAATCGAAGTGCAGAATCGTTCCAAGTCACATCTGCTTCCCAGCGGCGGAATTCCATTACATAATCTTCCACCGGCCTTCTTCCTTGTCTTAAAGATTGGAGAGCAGTCTCAGCGGAGGCGGTCCTCCCAGGGTCATCATAAACTTCCGCCATAGTCTCAAAGAAGGTATTGAGGCTACTGAGAGAGGGATGCCGCTGCTCCACCAGACGAAGGGCCCAGGCCTGGGGTTCCCCCTGAAGAAGTGAAATCACAGCTCCAACTTTAATTTCTTCACTCGCGTAGGTCCGAGGAAGTAAAGAAAAGTGAAGACGACAGGCGCTCTGAAACCACCTGAACTTGGAGCGGTCTCCGGAGAACCTTTCAGGTAACGGTAGTCTGGGTTCCGGAGGAAGCGAGGCAGCCCCCTCGACTGGTGCTGACCCAACACCAGCTGGAGCAGGAATCACAGGAGCAGGAGCAAGAGAAGAGGCTGGAGCAGATGTTTCCCCAGATCCAGGAAGGGTGTTGCGAAGTTGATCCCGGAATTCTTGATAACCCCTTTGGACCTCATCTACAGACACACGCAGTTGCGTAACTAGTTCATAGAGGATCTCCACTGGGGTACGAGCTTCACTAGTGTCCATCGTGGCTGCTCGTTACTGTCAGGATCTCTTCAGTCCCTGTTGACCCTCCCGCGAAGGAAGAGGCGTTACCCAGTAGTGGAGTCTAGGTGACCACGGGTCTTCACCCACACCCCCTTGAGGGGAGTGCAGGACCACAACCCCAGGAGGGGGATGTGGAACTTAGCTGCCTAGTGCCCTACCAGGTCACTACTGGGATTGCCTCAGCGAGTGGTTGGGAGAACAGGTGACACTTAAAGGTGAAGCAGACTTGAGCGGATGGAGTGTAGAGATCCAGACCAGGAGGTATACTAGAAGGTGGATGTCACAAGCCAGCGGTCCGTGCTGGCAGACAGCAGTAGTCCAGGTAACAAGCCAAGGGTCAGGGCAGGCGGCAGGCAGCGGTAATCCGGGTAACGAGCCAAGGGTCAGGGCAGGCGGCAGGCAGCGGTAATCCAGGTAACAAGCCAAGGGTCAGGGCAGGCGGCAGGCAGCGGTAATCCAGGTAACAAGCCAAGGGTCAGAGCGGGTAGAGATCAGCGTAGTCGGGGTCACAGGCCAAGGTCACAACAGGAAATCAGATCAGAATCAGCAGGAACAGGAACACGGTTCGCCAACAGGCTAGCCAAACTGCCAGAACGAGCAGCACTGCAGCAGAGGGCAGTGCTGCTTATATACTTGAATCTGGCGCCGAAATTAACAGAGCGTGCGCAACCTTTTGCGCATGTGCGCGCGCATGCACGCACGCGCAGGCCCATGCGCGCGCAGCACTCTGCGCGCATGCGCACAGCGCGCTGCGCCGCGCGCCGCACCTGAAGGGAACACAGGAAGGCGAATGAGCCCCTTTGCGTGCGCACCAAGGGCAACAACCCAGAGTGACGTGAGCGGCCGCCAGGGTGAGTGTGACAGTAGTGTAGTTCATGGTCTAGAGGTTAAGACAGATACCTACTAGCTACTACACACTGCATCCTGGGTTCAAATCCCAGCTATAGTATATAAGCATGCTTTTCAGAAAGTACCGATCCTTAATCATGCTACTTTTTCTATTGAATTGATCATAATGGAAGTATGGTTTATGCTAGGATAGCTTTACCATGTAGTGTGGTTCATGGTCTAGAGGTTAAGACAGATACCTACTAGCTACTACACACTGCATCCTGGGTTCAAATCCCAGCTATGGTATATAAGCTGTTTTGAAAATCTGCAATTCCCTACTGGATGATATAAGAGGAGGAAGAGGAGGAAGAGGAGGAGAGATTTCCTGACGGAATTCCGTGTATTTTGGAATTCCGCGGAACGGCTCAGGAATTCCCTCGGAATGAAACGGTAGCGGAATTTCGGTAGTGGCGGTATGCGGAATTACCACGGAATCGGAAATTGGCTATTCCGACCATGCCTGATACTGGGCACATATCCCCCCTGGCTACATATACTGGGCACATATACCCCTGCCTACATATACTGGGCACATATCTCCCTGGCTACATATACTGGGCACATATCCCCCCTGGCTACATATACTGGGCACATATGCCCTGTCACGGACGGTTGCGGGGCCGCAGACGCCTCCTGGAACCGCCCGTGAAGAAAATGCGATCGCACTCGATTCTCTGCATCGATTGCGGTTCAGATCAATAGAATCTGGATTGGTTGTGTAGGGGCTACCTGTAGCAACCTGGAGTTTCCCTTTCTCCCAGCTGTCACGGAACAGCCGGGAGGAATGTAGGCGAATCTGGAAGATTCGCCGTCGGTTTCTCCGATTTCTTGGTCAGATCTGCTGGTCATTGCAGCGAACAGAACTGACATTCCTGGTTTTTCTTTTTTTTTCTCTTTCACTCCTTCCACCAAAAGGCACTAGCCTGCTGCAGAGTGTCCCTGGCTTCAAGCTGTGCTGATGGCCCATCCATCAGATATAGGTGATAAGCACGATGACAGATTTGTTGGGGAAAAGTCAGACATTCTGGCTCCCCTCCCAGCAGGGGAGCTGACACGTAGCTTGCTGCCCCAAACTTCAAAGAGCCTTTTGGGGATGACCTGCTGTAAATCCCAGATGTATCTCATATTCCATAAACTGCTATATGTGTCATCTTTTCTGTGTTGCCAGGCTGGCAGACCCTCCAAACTAACAGAGCAGGATTGGCCCTGTCTGGCGCTGGTTCTGAGAATGTTTCAGAACATTCTGAGGTAAGGACTGCCAGTTAGGCAGTTCGAAAGTGCCCTGGTGATACCACAGGGGTCCCATCCCTCATGTTTGGTATCAGGCTGCTGGGTAAATCGAGACAGACCTGAAAATGTTAGTAAATCTGCCCTGACCTGTAAGGCTCTGTGAGATAGAGCCCATATATGGTTAGATATGATTTCTGGTCCCCAGGACAAGGGGAGGACTCATCTCATATTCTAAGGGGGTGTGTGGCTCCCGCCCTCACTCCCTCCTACTGGATCAGGGGCATAAGAATGGCAGAGGAGGCAAACTCAGTGTCCTCCACCCTGAAACATCATCTTGATCACATCTGTGCCAGCTTGAGGATATGCTGGCATCCACCTGGTCTGAACTCTGAACTTTGATTGAAACCAAGAACTTTACAAGTTTTCCCACAAAAGGACACCTCTCCATGAACTCTAAGTATCCGTTTTTTCTCCCCTTTATTTTCATACTGTGTAATCTCATGTCTCAATAATTGTTGATTTTAATAATTTTCTGTATATATTAATTATTTATATTGCCGTGAATAAAGACTTTATCAAAGTCATTCACTGTTCTGCTACCCTATTATTCAGCATACACAGAAACTGGACTCAGGTCTCTGAAGAGACGCTACTATTGTTGATATCTAGACAGCATAAAGTGTGTTTAACCGTTTTTATTTGCAGGACTAGTCAGTCAGTTGGATCTACTGGCCCATACCAGTGGTGGTGGCAGATACCCTGAAATAGTGTGTAAAGTTGTAATTACCGTACCTCACAGGCTCCCTTCTGGTCGGGCTGCTGCCCAAATTTCTGTCTGTTTCTGCGCAAAGATCACGACCAAAGCTTGCATGGTCTGTGTGCTGAAACCGATTGGAAGGCAATTTGCGGTCTGACCACTAGGGCTCCTGAGGCATACCTCTGGCTACATATACTGGGATATATACCCCTGGCTACATATACTGGGGACATGATATACCCCTGCCTACATATACTGGGGACATATTCCCCTGGCTACATATAATGGGCACATATCCCCCCTGGCTACATATACTGGGCACGTATACCCCTGCCTACATATACTGGGGACATATACCCCTGGATACATATACTGGGCACATATACCCCTGCCTACATATACTGGGCACATATCCCCCTGGCTACATATGCTGGGCACATATACCTCTGCCTACATATACTGGGGACATATACCACTGGCTACATATACTGGGCACATATACCCCTGCCTACATATACTGGGCACATATCCCCCTGGCTACATATACTGGGGACATATACCCCTGGCTACGTATACTGGGACATATACCCCTGGCTACATATACTGGGGACATGATATACCCCTGCCTACAGATACTGGGGACATATACCCCTGGCTACATATACTGGACACATATACCCTTGGCTACATATACTGGACACATATACCCTTGGCTACATATACTGGACACATATCCCCCTGGCTTCATATACTGGGCACATATACCCCTGCCTACATATACTGGGCACATATACCCCTGCCTACATATACTGGGGACATATACCCCTGGCTACATATACTGGGACATATACCCCTGGGTACATATACTGGGGACATATACCTCTGGCTACATATACTGGGACATATACCCCTGGCTACATATACTGGGGACATATACCCCTGCCTACATATACTGGGGACATATATCTCTGGCTACATATACTTGGACATATACCCCTGGCTAGATATACTGGGAGATATACCCCTGGCTACATATACTGGGACATATACCCCCTGGCTACATATACTGGGGACATATACCTCTGGCTACATATACTGGGCACATATATCCCTGGCTACATATACTGGGGACATATATCTCTGGCTACATATACTGGGACATATACCCCTGGCTACATATACTGGGACATATACCCCTGGCTACATATACTGGGGCATATACCCCCTGACTACATATACTGGGACATATACCCCCTGACTACATATACTGGGGCATATACCCCCTGGCTACATATACTGGGGACATATACCCTCTGACTACATATACTAGGCACATATACCCCTGGCTACATATACTGGGACATATACCCCCTGGCTACATATACTGGGACATATACCCCCTGGCTATATATACTAGGACATATACCCCTGGCTACATATACTGGGGACATATACCCTCTGACTACATATACTAGGCACATATACCCCTGACTACATATACTGGGGACATATACCTCTGGCTACATATACTGGACACATATATCCCTGGCTACATATACTGGGGACATATACCTCTGGCTACATATACTGGGCACATATACCTCTGGCTACATATACTGGGGACATATACCCCCTGACTACATATACTGGGCACATATACCCCTAACTACATATACTGGGGACATATACCTCTGGCTACATATACTGGGCACATATACCTCTGGTTACATATACTGGGGACATATACCCCCTGACTACATATACTGGGCACATATACCCCTGACTACATATACTGGGGACATATACCTCTGGCTACATATACTGGGGATACTGGCTGTTTGTCATTATGTGCATTTATGGGTGAAAAGCTGTCTCTTATTATGTGCATTTACTGGTGAAAAGCTGTTTCTTATTATGAGCATTTACTGGTGAAAAGCTGTCTCTTATTATGTGCATTTACTGGGGAAACGCTGTCTCTCATTACGTGCATTTACTGGTGAAAGGCTGCCTGTCATTACGTGCATCTACTGGTGTTCTTAGCCGAGATAAACCTTTCAAGAATCCCCTCCTTGAAAATCCTGGATTTGCCCCCGACACAAGGATATTATGGATGGATGGCATGTCTCTCCACTAGTTCCACTAGGTACCCGCTGCTACTTAGTAGCGCTTCCAGAGAAGATTGTGGTGTACAGAGATCATGGAGTATCAGATTGACAGCTCAGCACAGTTCAGAATTATGAGATCCTGCAGTTACAGACCTGCTTGGGTACTTTTGAAAATGATTCCCCTCGCACACTTAGCTGGCGGTAACACCCCAGTGCTCTGCTTCACCGAGACCTGGCTAAATGCTCACATCCCCGACAGCTCCCTTCTCCTTCCAGGATACGACCTCCCCCGTGCGGTCCGCGACTAGCTCTTCTCCGGAAAAAAGAGGGGGGGGGGGGAGGCGGCGGCATCTGCTTCTTCACCAATACTGCCTGGTGCACAAACTCATCTGTCCTGGACAGGCACTGCTCCCCAGACATAGAGCTCCTCATCATTAACTGCAGGCCTGTGTACTAACCCAGAGAGTTCTCATCCTACGCTCTCGTAGGGGTTTACATCCCTCCAGATGCTGACACCAAGGCTGCGCTGCGCACGCTCAGTGACATAATCCACAGGTGGGAGGCAGCCCTCCCGGACTCCCTCTTCATCATCCTGGGGGACTTTAACAGAGCTAACCTTCGCCTGGAACTGCCACGTTACAGACAGCACATCACATGCCACACCAGACAGAAGAACACCCTGGACCACTGTTACACTGTACTCAAGGATGCCTACAAATCGGCTCGCTGGGCATCTCTGGGCAACTCCGACCACTGCCTAATCCACCTGATCCCCACCTATAGGAGGCAGCTGGAGACCACCAAGCACGCCTGCAGGATGGCTAAACGATGGACAGAGGAGGCCAAGTTTGAGGCCAACTGCAGGCCTGTGTACTAACCCAGAGAGTTCTCATCCTACGCTCTCGTAGGGGTTTACATCCCTCCAGATGCTGACACCAAGGCTGCGCTGCGCACGCTCAGTGACATAATCCACAGGTGGGAGGCAGCCCTCCCGGACTCCCTCTTCATCATCCTGGGGGACTTTAACAGAGCTAACCTTCGCCTGGAACTGCCACGTTACAGACAGCACATCACATGCCACACCAGACAGAAGAACACCCTGGACCACTGTTACACTGTACTCAAGGATGCCTACAAATCGGCTCGCTGGGCATCTCTGGGCAACTCCGACCACTGCCTAATCCACCTGATCCCCACCTATAGGAGGCAGCTGGAGACCACCAAGCACGCCTGCAGGATGGCTAAACGATGGACAGAGGAGGCCAAGTTTGAGCTTCAGGACTGCTTTGAGAGCACAGACTGGTCAGCCCTGGAGGCACCCTGCCTAGAAAATTGGGCAGAGATTGTCACCTCCTACATTAGCTTCTGTGAAGAGACCTGCATCCCCACAAAGACCTTCAAAGTCTTCCCCAATAATAAGCCATGGTTCAATGGCAAACTGCGCAGGCTTCGATTAATCAAGGAGAAAGCACACAGATCTGGTTCCTCGGAGGAGTTCAGAGCAGCCAGAAACACCCTCAATCGAGAAATAAAGGCAGCGAAACGGACGTACTCGAACAATCTGAGCCTCAACCTCCGCTCCAACAACCCACGAGAAGTCTGGAAAGGCCTCAAAGCAGCCACCAATTTCAAACCCCCACCCCAGCACGCACCTCCTAGCGTGGAACTCGCGGAGGAACTCAACAAGTTCTACTGCCGCTTTGAGGCAGATCCGGTACCCCCCGGGGCCCTGGCACTCACACCGCTGGCCTTCCCTCAGCCTTTTTTCAACACATTTAAGACCTTGTCTAGAGACTCAAATAAAACTTAGCCTTTATTGTTTTATTATAAAATCATTGCCTTTGGTCTATAATCTTGCAATTTCATTACTTTATACGAAAACCTAGCTGGGAGATACAAAACTGTATTCTGGGGGTTATATCTACAATAATATCCTCACATCTCCCAAACTAGGCACTAGTTATACATATATGCTGAGTTAACTTTAATAATAATAAAGAGACCCTCCACCTAAAACCGACATGTTTCGGCTCCTTAAAAATAGAGCCGTCGTCAGGGCTATCAATGAAAAAGTGCTTAGGGTGCAAAGTGCATAGTAAAGATCAACACAGCTACCTATAAATACATAGTCAAGAAAACAACAAAATGAGAGCTATGCTCCCCAGCAATGTCAGCAACATTTGAGTCTCTAGACAAGGTCTTAAATGTGTTGAAATTAGAAATCAGTATTGTGTATTGCTTCCCTCAGCCTGCCTGCACCAATGCTGCAGCTATCATGCTCCAGGAGGCGGACGTTCTGAAACAGCTCTGGAAGCTAAACCGCGGAAAGGCTTCAGGCCGGGATGGAGTGTCATCAATATGCCTGAGAACCTGCGCGACCCAACTTGCTCCTGTTCTCACCTCGCTTTTTAACTTATCACTAGCGGAGGGCAGAGTTCCTTCCTGCCTCAAGAGATCGACTATCATTCCAATACCCAAAAAGCCAGGTAAGACTGACCAAAACAACTACAGGCCCATTGCCCTAACCTCAACCATAATGAAACACTTGGAAAGGATGGTCCTCATCCACCTGAAGAAGGCTACTGACCCCCTTCTGGACCCCCTCCAATTCACATACAGGGCTAATAGATCCATCGAGGATGCCATCAACTGTAGCCTGGTGTCTATCATGGAACACCTGGATAAACCAAACACCTACGCCAGGTTGCTCTTCCTCGACTTCAATTCCGCATTTAATACTATATGCGCGGACATTCTGCACACTAATCTGGCACAACTCGGTCTCAATCCCACTCTTTGTGCATGGATCAGGGACTTCCTTACCAACAGGTCGCAACTTGTCAAGCTTGGCACCTGCTCCTCCCAGGAACGAATAACAAACTCTGGTGCCCCACAAGGGTGCGTTCTGTCCCCTTTCCTGTTTTCCCTATACACGAACAGCTGCTCCTCATCCACCAACTCCGTTAAGGTCATCAAGTTCGCAGATGACACCATCATCCTTGGTCTCATCAGCAGCGACGGTGAACAGGCTTACCACAATGAGATTGAACGCATTTGCAGTTGGTGCTCAGATAACAAACTCGTTCTTAATACAACCAAAACAGTTGAAATGGTCGTAGATTTCAGGAAGAACCCTTTTTTTCCCGCTCCCGTCCTCATAGAAGGCGGTGAGGTCCCCAGAGTGTCTAGTGTATGGTTCTTGGGCACTACTATCACAAAGGACCTGCGGTGGGGGGAAAACACCAGTTTAATCCAGAGGAAAGCTCAGCAGAGACTGTTCTTTCTGAGACAGCTGAGGAAGTTCAGCATGCCACGGGAATTGTTGACCTGTTTTTACACCGCCACTATTGAGTCCATCCTCTGCTCCTCCATTGTCGTCTGGTACGCAGGCGCTTCCGCAGATGACCGGATGAAACGTCAAAGCGTCATCAACACTGCGGAGAGGATCATTGGGTCACCTTTGCCACCCCTGGACCTCCTACACACCAACCACTTGCGGGGTAGAGTGTATAAGATACTGAACGACCCCTCACATCCCGGCTGGCGCTACTTCAACCGCCTTCCCTCTGGCAGCCGCCTCAGGACTTGTTTCACCAAAACCACAAGGCACAGGAACTCTTTCTTCCCTCAGGCGGTCCTTCTCTTGAACTCACTCACCCTCCCATATGCGAACCCCTAAGGACATGGTCCAGCCCCTATGCCCCGTTTTAGTGCAATGTTATTCCCACTATGTTTGTATGTGTTGATGCTTGCTTGCTTGTACTGTCTGTTCTCTGCTCTCTTTGTCTCTGCCATGTAACCACAAGTAATTCCGGGTGTGACATGGTCGCACTTGGCGAATAAAATTTTCTGATTCTGATTCTGATAATTGTCATCGTAGTGCAGAAAAATATCAGCACCAATCTGTACTGCTCCACGTCCGGAGCATTTGACACAGGGCAGAAATGGCATTTCATTCCTAAACTGGAGGCATAAAGTGATTGATTTAAAACATCTTGCGTGTGTACATGGCAGTAGTGTACTGCTTCACACTGACAGACCAAACTCACTGTTTAACACACCGCCGCAAACAGCTGTTTGTGTCGTGATGGCCATGCTGATGCGCACGTTGCAGAGAGTGCAGGCAATGGCGGTTTTCCAGCCCATATGGTGGATCACGAAGGGGAATTGACACATGTGCATGCCTTTTGTTTTGTTGTTGTTGCAGGCACAGAACAGCCAGAAAAATTAGGCATGTACACACACCAGAAAAATTATTATTGTTTTTTTTTAGCGTACCATACCATTGGCCTTAATAATTCAGGAATCCACCTGGAGTCCTGGACCCTGTTGGTGGTGGCAGAGAAGGCAGTCAAGCGGCCTGCAGGCAGAGATGCTGTGTGGGGACAATGTCATTTACAAAAATAATAAATTAAGTTAGTGCGTTATGCTCAAGTAAACTGACCAGCATAGTTTCATGATCTCACATACACCAGAGGCCAAGATGGGATGGGAAGTTAATTATAGAACTTTATGATAGTAGCAAGCAGACTCATTGTACTACCTATTATTTTCTTTTGTTTTTCTTAAAGCATGTATGTAAAATTTATCATAAATTATTTCTAACGTTATTATATTTGTGTGCTGCTTTTGTTAATGAGTGCATACCATTGGTGTTTGTGTTTTGTGATCAGGTGCCTTCGCAAAGCAGTTATACCAAGTTGGGTGTTGAGCTTCCCATGACAGAGGTTGCAGATGGCATTGCTGGTATCAGAGGCACACAAACCAAAAAATGCCACAATGGTGAGCTTTGGAATGTTGGCATTCGGGCAGTATCAACAGCAGGAGTTGAAGGGCGTGTTGGCTGCATGACCTCAAGTGTATCACTAAAGGCATCATAGAGTAACCAAGCAGCTCAGGGTGACCCAAACTACTAGGAATGTATAGGGGGATAAAAGTGACCAAAAAGCCCTCCTACTAAAAAAAGCAAAGCTTGGTGTATTTGCCTTCTTAACACAGAAGGAAATCTGCAATAATTCAGCTATATGTGAACATTTGTGCTTACCCAAAATGCACTACTACTGAATATGCAAATTATCCCTTTTCGCCCTGGTAAGCCAAGCAAGCATTCAGAACCGCTGGTGTATAGCAAGCCTATAGCTTTAAATTTTACACAGCCATATCAAACCCACATGCATCATGTGCAAATAACTCCTCTGACACATCAAGTGGAGCAGCTAGGTTGCTAGTGGTAGTAGTGTTAAGTTTTTGTGTGAAACCAGAAGATGAGCAGTAGAAATGGCCCGAACCTCCGATTTTAGGTTCGCGAACTTCT
This sequence comes from Hyperolius riggenbachi, assembly GCF_040937935.1. NCBI lineage: Eukaryota > Metazoa > Chordata > Amphibia > Anura > Hyperoliidae > Hyperolius > Hyperolius riggenbachi. The sequence continues at coordinate 392,993,037 of NC_090647.1, read as the reverse complement.
GCAAAAGTTCGGTTCGTGCGACCTTCGGCAAACCGCAATAGACTTCAATGGGGAGGCGAACTTTGAAAACTAGAAACACTTATGCTGGCCAGTGATGGAAAAGGTTTTTCAAGGGGTCTAACATCTGAGTTTTTGCATGGATGAGTGGAATAGATAATATAGGAATAGATGTCAAAAGTCTGGATTTGACGCAAAGCAGCATTTTAAGGGCAGAAATCACATTGAATGCTAAATTGCAGGCCTAAAGTGCTTTAAAACATCTTGCATGTGTTTACATCAATCAGGGAGTGTAACTAGAGTACTGCTTCACACTTACACACCAAAATCACTGTGTAACGCACCGAAAACAGCTGTTTGTGTAGTGACGGCCGTGCTGGACTGGTGCGCACCATGACAAGAGTGCAGGTGATGGCGGCTTTCCAGCCCATATGGTTGCCGGGCTGAGGTAGCTGAATGACAGAACAGTGACTGTCCAGCTGATCAAATTTGGTCTGTCCACAATGAAGCAACGACCTTATTATCGTGGGTGCGCCCCCCCTGACACACTCATATAGCCGTCGGTCATTGCTTCATTGTGATACGCAAGCCCCTTCACCACGGCAAGGTAATGATCACAAAGGGGAATTGGCACATGTACAGGATCTTCTAAAAAAATTAGCATATTGTGATAAAATTCATTATTTTCTGTAATGTACTGATAAACATTAGACTTTCATATGGTTTAGATTCAAATACACACAACTGAAGTAGTTCAAGCCTTTTATTGTTTTAATAATGATGATTTTGGCATACAGCTCATGAAAACCCAAATTTCCTATCTAAAAAAATTAGCATATTTCATCCAAACAATAAAAGAAAAGTGTTTTTAAAACAAAAAAAGTCAACCTTCAAATAATTATGTTCAGTTATGCACTCAATACTTGGTCGGGAATCCTTTTGCAGAAATGACTGCTTCAATGCGGCGTGGCATGGAGGCAATCAGCCTGTGGCACTGCTCAGGTGTTATGGAGGCCCAGGATGCTTCGATAGCGGCCTTAAGCTCATCCAGAGTGTTGGGTCTTGCGTCTCTCAACTTTCTCTTCACAATATCCTACAGATTCTCTATGGGGTTCAGGTCAGGAGAGTTGGCAGGCCAATTGAGCACAGTAATACCATTGTCAAGTAAACCATTTACCAGTGGTTTTGACACTGTGAGCATGTGCCAGGTCGTGCTGAAAAATGAAATCTTCATCTCCATAAAGCTTTTCAGCAGATGGAAGCATGAACCCACTTTTGAACCAGAAACAGCGGCAGAAGCGCCTGACCTGGGCTACAATCTCACAGATCTCACCTGCACACCACAGGTTAAAGCACACCTTTATTGTGCCAGTATCCACAAATTCCAACAATTGTTTCGGGGCCACGCAGGGTCTCCCTTTATCAAGGCATATGGTTACTGGATAAAGGGGGACCCTGCGTGGCCCCGAAACAATTGTTGGAATTTGTGGATACTGGCACAATAAAGGTGTGCTTTAACCTGTGGTGTGCTGGTGAGATCTGTGAGATTGGACTTCGAGTGTGGCACTGCCTATGCCACCTCACCAAGCACCCCGAGAAACGGATGGTGTGCCTGCCTCACTTTGGAAATACTGACCTGGGCTACAGAGAAGCAGCACTGACTGTTGCTCTGTGGTCCAAAGTACTTTTTTCGGATGAAAGCAACTTTTACATGTCATTCGGAAATCAAGGTGCCAGAGTCTGGAGGAAGACTGGGGAGAGGGAAATGTCAAAATGCCTGAAGTCCAATGTCAAGTACCCACAGTCAGTGACGGTCTGGGGTGCCATGTCAGCTGCTGGTGTTGGTCCACTGTGTTTTATCAAGGGCAGGGTCAATGCAGCTAGCTATCAGGAGATTTTGGAGCACTTCATGCTTCCATCTGCTGAAAAGCTTTGTGGAGATGAAGATTTCATTTTTCAGCACGACCTGGCACATGCTCACAGTGCCAAAACCACTGGCAAATGGTTTACTGACCATGGTATTACTGTGCTCAATTGGCCTGCCAACTCTCTTGACCTGAACCCCATAGAGAATCTGTGGGATATTGTGAAGAGAAAGTTGAGAGACGCAAGACCCAACACTCTGGATGAGCTTAAGGCCGCTATCAAAGCATCCTGGGCCTCCATAACACCTGAGCAGTGCCACAGGCTGATTGCCTCCATGCCATGCCACATTGAAGCAGTCATTTCTGCAAAAGGATTCCCGACCAAGTATTGAGTGCATAACTGAACATAATTATATGAAAGTTGACTTTTTTTGTTTTCTTTTATTGGTCGGATGAAATATGCTAATTTTTTGAGATAGGAAATTTGGGTTTTCATGAGCTGTATGCCAAAATCATCAATATTAAAACAATAAAAGGCTTGAACTACTTCAGTTGTGTGTATTTGAATCTAAACTATATGAAAGTCTAATGTTTATCAGTACATTACAGAAAATAATGAACTTTATCACAATATGCTAATTTTTTGAGAAGATCCTGTACATGCCTTTTGTTTTGTTGTTGCAACTGCAGTGCAGCCAGAAAAATTAGGCAGGCATGTACACGCACAAGAAAAATTATTATAGTGGCCGCTGCTAGCAGCAAAATTCAGGAATCCACCTGGAGTCCTGGAGCCTGTTGGTGGTGGCGGAGAAGGCAGTCAACCGGCCTGCGGGCAGAGAGTCTTGGGGCAAGCAGTCACACGGCGAGCAGGCAGAGATGCTGTGTGTGGGGACTGACTTAGTCTTCGGGCAGCCCTGACCGTGCTTTGCAGACCAGGCATCCGTGGTCAGACGGACCCTTGACCCAACGCTGTGTGCCAGAGATGTCACCACTTGCCTTTCTACATCACGGTACAGTTTAGGTATCACCTTTTTTGAGTAAATATTGCGGCCTGGTATCTTCCACTGCGGTGTGGGGCTTTGCTTTCGTGTGCTGCTTTTCCTCAGGTGGTTATCCCATTTCAGTTTGTGCTTTGTAATCATGTGCCTTCATAAGGTAGTTGTCCCTACGCGGGTCTTGGTCTTTCCATGACTCAATTTTTGGTGGCAGAGAGTACAGATGGCATTGCTCTCATCTGAGGCAGACACACAAAAAAATGTCCACACCACTGAGCCCTAGGGTGATGGCACTTTGGTGGTGGCGGCCGACTGAGTGTTAAGTGGGGTGCCAGAATCAGAGCAGGAGGAGGAAGATATGTCACGATTCCATGCAGAAGCTGAGAAAGATGAAGTGTTCTGTGTTAAATAGTCAACTACGTCCTGACAATATTGGGGGATGATGGCACGTGCCTTCTTCTGAACACTGTACTTTGGTCGAGGGCCACACAAAATCACAACAGTGTGACCTCGAACAGACCTGCCAGGTGGCCTGCCTCTGCCTTTTGTTTTGTCCATATTGGGGGAGATGAAGTGAAAGGTATGCACTGACTTGACTAATACAATGTGCAGTCACACAGGTGCAGTTAACAGGTATGCACGGAGTGGTATATCACACTGCGTGCACTCACGTAGGTAGGTGGGCGCACTGAACACAACAGGTAGGTATATGCAGTGATGGGTATTACAAATGTGCACCTGTCACACACATGTACTGTGAACAGGTACAGTGACTAGTGGTATTAAATAACACACTGCGTGCGCTCACACAGGTAGGTGGGTGCACTGAGCACAACAGGTAGGTATATGCAGTGATGGGTGTTATAATGTACATGGCGAGGAAAGGAACAGCACTACTTAAAAACAGTTTGCATCCTTCAATAAACCTGCTTGAGAGTGCAAGCCCCACTAGTGGGATAAAATACACATCCAGCATTCAAATAAAATGCACCTGTCTACCATTGGAGGATGTTGGTTTCCGTAATAGCTTGCATACAACTTATTAAGTACTCGTCCCTCCCACTGCGAAGAAGTCATTCCCATAGGAGGGGCCCGAACACTAACTAATCCTAAATTATGCATATGCATATCCTGGGTGCACTACAAATTAAAAATTCAAAATTGCGCAAAGGTGGATCAGCGCATCACCAGGCCGCCTCCGAATGGCCACCAATCAGAGGTGCGCGGAGCCCCCCCCAAGAAACTACAAACGCACCTTGAAACCAAACAGAAGCTCTGCATAAACATCAATAAGCAATGCTGTTACATGGTAACAGCTGACCAAAGTTACTTACATTTGTACATGGCGAGGAAAGGAACAGCGCTACTTAAAAACAGATTGCATCCTTATGACTACCTGCTTGAGAGTGTAAGCCCCACTAGTGAGATAAAATACACACCCAGCATTCAAATAAAATGCACCTGCCTACCATTGGAGGATGTTGGTTTCCGTAATAGCTTGCATGCAACTTATTAAGTACTCGCCCCTCCCACTGCGAAGAAGTCATTCCCCATGGGAGGGGCCCTAACACTAACTAATCCTAAATTAGGCATATGCATAGCCTGGGTGCACTACCAGAATCAGAATCAGAATCAATTTATTTTTCGCCAAGTAAGTTTGCACTTACAAGGAATTTGTCTTGGCAGTTGCTTAACAAACACAAACAAAAACAATACAAGGACAGACAGTGTGAATATTACAAGTTAAGGACATTATAAGTATAGTGGCAGTAAGCAATGTGAGAATTGTTCATGTTTAGTTCTGTGCTGATTACTTTCAGTCCTAGCAGCTATAACGTGGTTCAGCATTAAGTATGGCTACCGCTTGAGGAAAAAAACTGTTCCTGTGTCTAGAGGTTTTGGTAGCGATTGACCAGAATCTTACTCCTGAAGGCATGCGCTGGAAGATGGAGTGAGCTGGGTGAGAGGGGTCAGAGGCAATTTTGGTTGCTCTCTTTCTGCACCTGCTAGTGTAAAGATCCTAAAGGGAAGGTAAGCTACAGCCAATTATCCTTTCCGCTGTTCGGATGATGCGCTGCAGCCTCCCCTTTTCTAATGCTGAGCAGGAGCCGAACCATACAGTCATAGATGATGTTATGGTGGATTCCATGATTGCAGTGTAGAACTGCACCATTAGATTTTGAGGCAGGCCAAACTTTTTCAGCTGCCGTAGATGGTACATTCTCTGTTGTGCTTTCTTGACAATAGTGGCAGTGTTGTTGTCCCATTTTAAGTTGTTTGAGATCGTGGACCCAAGAAACTTGAATGACTCTACTTAGGTTATTGTGGATCCATTTATGGTTAAGGGGAGGTGCTGGGGGGGAGATCTCCTAAAGTCTATTATCATCTCCATGGTTTTGAGAGCATTTAGTTCCAAGTTGTTGCTGCTGCACCAGGAGGAAAGCTGTCCCACCACATGCCTGTATGCAGACTCATCCCCGTTTTGAATGAGACCAACAACTGTTGTGTCGTCTGCAAACTTCAGAACCTTAACAGATGGATCTGTGGAGATGCAGTCATTGGTGTAAAGTGAGTACAGCAGTGGGGAAAGCACACAGCCCTGGGGTGCACCGGTACTGACTGTCAGAGAGCTTGATGTGAGTTTACCAAGTCTAACACACTGTCTTCTGTCGGTTAAGAAGTTATCCATTTGCAGAGGGATTCAGGTATGTGTAGCTGGGAGAGCTTGCTATGCAGCAGTGATGGAATTATGGTATTAAATGCCGAGCTGAAATCTATAAATAAAATCCTGGTGTAGGTTCCTGGGATATCTAAATGCATACACATGTTCACGGCATCGTCTGTGGATCTGTTAGGCCTGTAGGCAAATTGCAAAGAGTCCAGCAGGGGATCTGTGATGGATTTCAAATAAGTCATTATCAGTTTTTCAAATGCTTTCATGACCAGTGATGTCAGGGCAACAGGCCTGTAATCATTTAAATATGTAGTTTTTTTTTTTTTTTTAATTGGTACAATAGTTGAGCTTTTAAAGCAGGCAGGAACAATTGAGAGTTCTAGAGATGCTTTGAATATGTCTGTAAATACAGGCGCTAATTGGTTGGCACAGAGATTCAAGCATTTCGCAGACAGACTGGTCCCATTGCCTTCCTGGTGTTTTGTTTTTTAAAGAGTCTATTTACATCTGATGTCATATTGTTAGAGCATGCACATCTGGGGACAGGTTAGCAGATTGTGTCTGGCCTGCTGTGTTGTGTACATACTGAGGCACTGCAGGGGGTGGAGATGATGGCTGGTTGGAGGAGTGCTCAGTTTGCCTGTGGCAGAGATGCAAATTGACTTGTTGTGTTTGGCTTTTGTTGGTAGTGTCAAACCTGCAATAAAATGTATTCAGTTCATTTGCAAGCTGCAGGTTATGTAGTGAGGGGGGAAGGAGATCTCTTCCTGTAGCTGATAATTTCATGTAGAGATTTCCATATTGTGGATGAGTCGGCGTTAGAAAATGTTTCCTCAAGTTTTTGAGAATAATCTTTTTTTGCGTCGGTAATGGCTCTCTGCAGTTTGTATTTCGCAGCTTTGTAGAGGACTTTATCGCCTGTACGATATGCCCTTTCTTTATCGAGGCGCAGCTTCCTAAGATGTGATGTAAACCAGGGTTTATCATTATTGTATCTGGTGCACTTTTTTGTGGGGATGCAGGACTCTTCACAAAAGGTAATATATGATGTCACAGCGTCAGTGTATTCATTTAAGTCACTGGAGGATTCTTTAAATAAATTCCAGTCAGTTAAATCAAAGCAGCTCTGCAGTTTTTCTACAGCTTCACTAGTCCATTTCTTAACTGTGGTCACTACAGGTTTGGCAGTTTTTAGTCTTTGGATGTATGTTGGGATAAGCTGTACAACAGCATGATCAGAGTTCCCCAAAGCTGCCCTGCTGACAGAGTGATACGAGTCCTTAATCGTAGGATAACAGTGATCGAGTGTCTTACCTTCTCTAGTTGCGCTTGTGACGTGTTGCCTGTATTTGGGGAGTTCTTTGGAAAGGTTAGCACTGTTGAAATCCCCTAGTATGATAAAAAAAGAATCTGGGTACTCCCTTTCCACCTCAGTGATTTGATCTGCGAGATCTTGGAGCGCAGGCTGCATACATGTTTGTGGAGGGATGTACACAGCAGCCAAAATAAATGAAGAAAACTCACAGGGTGAATAGTAGGGTTTGCAGTTTATGAAGAGTGTTTCCAGTCCAGCCGAGCATGTCCTCTTAATAATTGTAACATCCGTGCACCATCTATCATTAATATAGAAGCAGAGTCCTCCACCTTTGGTTTTGCCAGAAGTAAGTGGGTACCTGTCAGATCTGTAGAGTGTAAATCCATTAATCTGCAGAGCGTGGTCTGGAATAAGCTCAGATAGCCAAGTTTCTGTGAAGCAAATAGCCGCAGAGAGATAAAAGTCCTTCTTTGTTCTGATCAGTAGTTGAAGCTCATTGTAACGATCGGTGAAGCACAGAGAGGATCTGATTACCAGTGATCTGCAGAATCACTGGGAATACAGATGTATACCAGATTATACGTGATCTGCAGTATCACTGATAATCCGATATACTAGCTAACCTCTGTTCACCTGAGTAGAGTGTAGTGTTTGGTGTAACAGTAACACTTTGAGGACTAGGCCTCAGTGCAGCAAGGAGTACTGCACAGATTCCTTCCGCAGACCTGAGCTCTCCAAGACGGGAGGAGCCAGACTGACAGTAGGAGGGATAGTCTGAAAGTGACCCTCAGGAGGAAGGGTCGCTAACAGAGCGAGGAACCGCCTCTAACGGTAAGGTCGGTTCTCGAGGTCGGACAAGCCAGGTCGTACACACACGGACAGATAAAGTACAAGATCAGGAGGCAAAGACGGAGTCAAAGTACAGGCAGGGTTCAGCAACGGGGTATCAGATATATCGGGGTACAAAATCAGGGGGCAGAAGCAGAGTCAAGGAACGAGCCGGGGTTCGGCAACAGAGTATCAGAAATATCGAAGTACAAGATCAGAGTTCAGGAGGATAGTCAAGGCAGGCAAAAGTCATAACAGATAATCACAATCAAACTAGTACTTTAGCTATCAACAGAATCTAGCTAAGTGTAGGATTACAGCTCCAGCTGGTCCCGGCACACTTGCGGATCTGACTACGGATCTGGGTGCTCCCACATATGTGATCGCACGCCAGACAAAGAGCAAGTGAACAACCAGCAGTATATATACTCTAGGACCTTTCCAGGACCTCCCTAATTGCTGGTCCAATGAGAGCAGTGGAATTTGTCAGCTGACCCAGCTGGTCAGCCGACTCCCTTCTAACTGCTATTTAAACTCTGAATCTTGGTGGACTATCAGTCCCAGCCACACCAGTACTGTCATGCAATGTATCTAGTGCGGGTGCCGCCTCTTATGCGGATTCCGCCGTTACCAATGCGGATTCCGCCGTACTGCCTATGCGGCATGCGGCGTTTTTTCCGTGTTGTGACGCCATGCTGGACGCGGAAACGGCCGCCTCACCTCGAGAGACAGCGGCCTTTCCGCGTTTCCTTACAGTACCCCCCCCCCGAGGAGTGGACTCCGGACAACTCCCACCAGGTTTCTCGGGGTGTAAGGCATGAAACTCCCTCACCAACTCATCCGTATGCATACGGTTCCCAGGTACCCATTGCCTCTCCTCGATGCCATACCCTTTCCAATGTACGTGGTACTGTACCGGGTTTTGTACCTTGCGAGCATCTTATATTTTTTCCACTTCATATTTGGGTTGGGTATCTACCAACACGGGAGGAGGAGGAGTAGGACCCACCTGGACACGTGGAGAAGGGACACGTGGGACACGTGGAAGGACTTCACCCCCCGCATGCTGGTGGGAAGGTCAATGGTATACGTAACATTGTTAATCTTTTTAGTCACGGAAAATGGGCCCACAAACCTGGGACCCAGTTTGGCAGATGGCTGCTTCAGGGTCAAGTGACGTGTGGATACTCAGACTAGATCTCCTGGCTGAAACTTCCATTCCACGGACCGTCTCTTATCTGCTTGACCCTTCTGACTCTGGAACTCCTTCTGCAAATTCCCCTTAACAATTCCCCAATTGTCCCTGAGTGACCTCTGCCAATCCTCCAGTGCAGGAAATGGGGACGAGACAACTGGAAAAAGGGAGAATTTGGGTGACCTCCCTGTTAAAATCTGGAATGGGGAAAACCCAGACGAGGAATTCTTTAAATTATTTTGGGCGAATTCCGCGAAGGGCAAAAATTTCACCCAGTCACTTTGTGCCTCTGCAACGTAACATCTCAGGAATTGCTCCAGAGATTGGTTAATGCGTTCTGTCTGCCCATTCGTCTGTGGGTGGTAGCCTGACGAGAACGACAATTTCATGCCCATTTGGTGACAAAATGCCCTCCAGAATCCAGACACAAACTGGACTCCCCTATCAGACACAATGTCTTCCGGAATGCCATGCAGCCGGAAGACGTGAATGATAAACAATTCGGCTAATTCTTGAGCCGAGGGGAGTCCTTTCAGGGGCACAAAATGGGCCATCTTGCTAAACCGGTCGACTACCACCCAAATAACAGACATGCCTTCAGACCTGGGCAATTCCCCCACAAAATCCATGGACAGGTGGGTCCATGGCTCACTCGGGGTGGGCAAAGGCTGCAACCTTCCTACAGGTGCCAGCCGGGAGGGTTTACTCCTGGCACATACCGCACACTCCTTAACAAACTCCTTGCAATCTGTTGCCAAGGAAGGCCACCAAGCACACCTGGCAATCAGATCCTGCGTTCTGGCCGCTCCAGGATGACCAGCATTCTTGTGGGTGTGAAAGAGTTGCAGAACTTGTAACCGGAATGGCAGTGGGATAAACAAGACCCCTTCGGGTTTCCCCTCAGGAACATCCCGCTGAAAGGGACCCAAAATCTCTGTCCAATCCTCCCAAGTCTCTGTGGCGGCTAACACCAGTTTCTGCGGGATGATGGATTCAGGAGCGGGGGGCTGTGCTGTCTCAGGTTCAAAACACCTGGAGAGGGCATCTGCTTTGACGTTTTTGCTGCCTGGAGTGTACGTGATTATGAACCTGAATCTTGTAAAAAATAAGGACCACCGGGCCTGACGGGGACTCAGCCTCTTAGCCCCCTCGATGTATTCCAAGTTCTTGTGGTCAGTGTAAACAGTGATCGTGTGCTCTGCCCCCTCTAACCAGTGGCGCCACTCCTCAAATGCCAACTTAATAGCCAGAAGTTCCCGGTTGCCTATATCATAATTTTTTTCTGCAGGTGAAAACCTGCGGGAAAAATAAGCACATGGGTGTAGTCTGCCCTGCAACCCAGACCGTTGAGACAGCACCGCCCCCACCCCAACTTCTGAGGCATCAACCTCCACAATGAAGGGAAAGGACGTGCCAACATGCCTCAAAATTGGTGCTGAGCAAAATAATTTTTTCAATAGAGCAAATGCCGCCACGGCTTCAGGAGACCAGTGGTTGGTATCCGCCCCTTTTTTCGTGAGACTGGTAAGGGGGGCAACTAACGTGGAGTATCCCTTAATGAACCTCCTGTAATAGTTCGCGAACCCTAAAAATCTCTGCAGGGCCTTCAACCCCACTGGCTGTGGCCACTCCAACATGGCTGTGACCTTGGCAGGATCCATTGAGAGGCCCGAGGTGGAAATTACGTATCCCAGAAACGTGACCGTGGTCACTTCAAATATACGTTTTTCCACCGTAGCGTAGAGCCTATTCTGTCTTAATTTGTTGAGGACAAATTTCACGTGGACCCTGTGTTCGGAGAGGTTATTGGAGTAAATTAGTATATCATCGAGGTATACCAGTACGAATTTACCCAATACCTCCCGGAATACCTCATTGATTAGTTCCTGGAAGACGGCTGGCGCATTGCACAACCCGAAGGGCATCACTAAGTACTCGTAATGCCCGTCGGGTGTGTTAAAGGCCGTCTTCCATTCATCGCCCCTTCCAATGCGGATTAGGTTGTATGCCCCCCTCAGATCTAACTTAGAAAAGATCTTAGCAGTAGTGACCTGCGTGAATAAGTTGTCTATCAATGGTAACGGATAGCGATTCTTCACCGTGATTTTATTGAGACCTCGGTAATCGATACAAGGTCGAAGACCCCCGTCTTTCTTCTTAACGAAAAAGAAGCCGGCCCCAACAGGTGACCGAGAGGGCCCAATAAACCCCTTGGCCAAGTTGTCACGAATGTATTCCTGCATAGCCAACTTCTCGGGACCGGACAAGTTATACAGGTGACCCCTAGGGGGCATACAACCAGCACGGAGATCAATGGGGCAATCGAACGGGCGATGAGGAGGTAATTGATCAGCAGACTTGGGACAAAAAACATCAGAAAAATCGGAATATACCTCGGGAACACCCTCCACGTAAACCTTGGTCTGACCCAATGTCACCTTCCCCAGACACTGCTGATGACAATGATCGGACCATCTGGTTACCTGGCCCGTAGCCCAGTCGATTTGCGGAGAGTGGGCTTGTAACCAAGGCATGCCTAGGATAATAGTGGAGGTTGACATATGTAAAACGAAAAACTGTAATTGTTCCCCATGCAGTACCCCTATCGTGACCTTCACCTGCGGAGTCTGTGACAGGGGACGATCCCGTTGCAGAGGGGAATCGTCTACTGCCGTGACCTGAATGGGGGGTGTCACAGGAGTGAGCGGAATACCCAACTCCTGAGCAAACTCAAAGTTCATAAAATTGGCCGCTGAGCCTGAGTCAATGAAAGCCTCAGTAGCCACAGATTTCTTCTCCCATGTAACTGTACAAGGGAGAAGCAATTTCTTTTCTTTAAGGGGTGCAAGTGGCGTGCCTAGGGTGTCACCCCCCACTACTCCTAGGCAAATTCGTTTCCCGACTTGTTCGGGCAGTTGATCCGCCATTCTCCGCCTTCGCTCCACCTGGGTCAATTTCGAACAACCAATCTGCATTGGTTCGGGTGGAGGCAAGGCCGGAGGAGATGAGACAGATGAAGATGGTGTTACTAAGGGTGCAGCGGAGGGTGCCGCATATGATGTTACCCTGGCACGGGGACTGCCCCGAATCTGCCTCTGATGGCGTAATCGACGGTCGACTCGAATGGCCGATGTGATGGCCTCATCGACTGTCCTGGGCTCGGGCAAGGTTAGCATTAAATCGGAGACCTCCTCCGATAACCCAGACAAGAAGTAATCCATGAGGGCACAATTATCAAATCTGGCCGTGACTGACCATCTGCGAAATTCTGCCGCGTAATCCTCGACTGAACCCCCGTCTTGCCGCAAAAGTTTGAGCTTCCGCTCAGAGGTTGCCGCAAGGTCAGGGTCGTCGTAAATTACGGCCATGGACTTAAAGAATTCCTCTACCGAGGTCAGAGCAGTATCGGTAGGAGGCAGGTTGTATGCCCATGACTGGGAGTCACCAGTCAGCAAAGTTTTAATAAAGGTGACCCGTTGGGTCTCAGTCCCCGAGGATCGGGGTCTCAACTCGAAGTACGATAACACTCTACTCTTAAAATTCCAGAAGTCAGACTTGTGGCCGGAAAATTTTTCTGGTACGGGCATACGTATGTCAGCACTAGGAGGGGATCGCACTGAATCAACTGACGTCTGGAGAGTTCTCACAGAGCCTGATAAGACATCAATCATAGTCTTGTGGCTACCCAGCACTTGGTTGATGTTTTCCACCGAAGTGGCAAGTGCGCCCAGACGGTCAGTGTGTGCGTCCATTTGCATTTTTTGGTCTGGCGTTCTGTAACGATCGGTGAAGCACAGAGAGGATCTGATTACCAGTGATCTGCAGAATCACTGGGAATACAGATGTATACCAGATTATACGTGATCTGCAGTATCACTGATAATCCGATATACTAGCTAACCTCTGTTCACCTGAGTAGAGTGTAGTGTTTGGTGTAACAGTAACACTTTGAGGACTAGGCCTCAGTGCAGCAAGGAGTACTGCACAGATTCCTTCCGCAGACCTGAGCTCTCCAAGACGGGAGGAGCCAGACTGACAGTAGGAGGGATAGTCTGAAAGTGACCCTCAGGAGGAAGGGTCGCTAACAGAGCGAGGAACCGCCTCTAACGGTAAGGTCGGTTCTCGAGGTCGGACAAGCCAGGTCGTACACACACGGACAGATAAAGTACAAGATCAGGAGGCAAAGACGGAGTCAAAGTACAGGCAGGGTTCAGCAACGGGGTATCAGATATATCGGGGTACAAAATCAGGGGGCAGAAGCGGAGTCAAGTAACGAGCCGGGGTTCGGCAACAGAGTATCAGAAATATCGAAGTACAAGATCAGAGTTCAGGAGGATAGTCAAGGCAGGCAAAAGTCATAACAGATAATCACAATCAAACTAGTACTTTAGCTATCAACAGAATCTAGCTAAGTGTAGGATTACAGCTCCAGCTGGTCCCGGCACACTTGCGGATCTGACTACGGATCTGGGTGCTCCCACATATGTGATCGCACGCCAGACAAAGAGCAAGTGAACAACCAGCAGTATATATACTCTAGGACCTTTCCAGGACCTCCCTAATTGCTGGTCCAATGAGAGCAGTGGAATTTGTCAGCTGACCCAGCTGGTCAGCCGACTCCCTTCTAACTGCTATTTAAACTCTGAATCTTGGTGGACTATCAGTCCCAGCCACACCAGTACTGTCATGCAATGTATCTAGTGCGGGTGCCGCCTCTTATGCGGATTCCGCCGTTACCAATGCGGATTCCGCCGTACTGCCTATGCGGCATGCGGCGTTTTTTCCGCGTTGTGACGCCATGCTGTACGCGGAAACGGCCGCCTCACCTCGAGAGACAGCGGCCTTTCCGCGTTTCCTTACACTCATCTAGTTTGTTGCATATGGACCTGACATTAGAGAGTATGATTCCAGGTAGTGGAGAGCGCAGTCCTCTGCGTCAAAAGCGAGTCTGGATCCCGGAGCGCTTGCCTCTTCTTCAAAGCCTCACTGCCTGGTTCAGCACTGTAGCAGTGTCAGAATCCCCAGAAGATCAAGAGTAGATGAAATATCCAGGGGTAGATTATATTTAGCTAAGTTCCGAATGCTCAGTAGTTGTTCACTGGTGAATGTTATCCGGGTTGGGTTGCACAAGGCAATGTTGAAAAACAAAAATACATAAAACAAACATAGAAAGACAGAGCAAGCTGCCGAGGCTGCCATCTCCAGGCGCCTCCTCTCCCTAAAGCATAGCTTCCTGGAAAAGTAAAAATTCAAAATTGCGCAAAGGTGGATCAGCGAATCACCAGGCCGCCTCCGAATGGCCACCAATCAGAGGTGCGCTGAGCCCCCCCCCCCCCCAAGAAACTACAAACGCACCTTGAAACCAAACAGAAGCTCTGCATAAACATCAATAAGCAATGCTGTTACATGGGAGCAGCTGACCAAAGTTACTTACATTTGTACATGGCGAGGAAAGGAACAGCGCTACTTAAAAACAGATTGCATCCTTATGACTACCTGCTTGAGAGTGCAAGCCCCACTAGTGAGATAAAATACACACTCAGCATTCAAATAAAATGCACCTGCCTACTATTGGAGGATGTTGGTTTCAATAGTAGCTTGCATGCAACTTATTAAGTACTCGTCCCTCCCACTGTGAAGAAGTCATCCCCCATGGGAGAGGCCCTAACACTATCTAATCCTAAATTATGCATATGCATAGCCTGGGTGCACTACAAAGTAAAAAGGGTATTATAATGTGCACCTGTCACACGCAGACAGGTACTGGACAGGCACAGTGACACTGCATGTACTTACGTAGGTAGGTGGGTGCACTGAAGTGAACAACACATAGGTATATGCAGTGATGGGTATTACAATGTGCACCTGTCACACACACAGGTAGTCACTAAATGTGCTGGGCCTGGCAGTGGCACACACAGTAGGAATTACCAAAGCTGTCTATGCAACACAAGTGTCTGTGGGACACACACACACACACACAAAATCACAAGAACAAGATTAGTTCTCAAAAGAGCTGTTGAGGGGTGTTTTTTTAGCAATAAGAATCAGCAAGGAGCAAGCTAAGAAGCCTACAAGAGCCTAACTAAGCTTTCCCTATAGATCTCTGCACAGCAGCTCTCCCTTCACTAATTACTGCAGGCACATGAGTGAGTCCAATGCCTGACGCTGCCTGCCTTTTATAAGGGGGGAGGGGGGCTCCAGGAGGGAGTGTAGCCTGATTGGCTACAATGTGCCTGCTGACTGTGATGTAGAGGGTCAAAGTTGACCCTAATAATGCACTATGGGGGCGAATAGAACTTCTGGGTTCTCCGCGTACGCAAACCACCGAAATTCGCCAGGGATTGAACCATTCGCCAGCGAACCGTTCGGGCCATCTCTACTGAGCAGGAGGAGGACAGTGCATCACAGAGGTTCAGAGCGGAAGCTGTAGAAGATGTGGTGCACTGTTTAACCATTTCAGCCCGCTGGGATTTTTCACCTTATGCATCAGAGCAATTTTCACCTCCCATTCATTCGCTAATAACTTTATCACTACTTATCACAATTTATTGACCTATATCTTGTTTTTTCCGACACTAATTAGACTTTCTTTGGGTGGTACATTTTGCTCAGAATTATTTTTTTATAAATGCATTTTAACAGGATTAATAAGAAAAAAAAATGAAAAAATTCATTATTTCTCAGTTTTCGGCCATTATAGCTTTAAAATAATCCACGCTACCATAATTAAACCTATGTATTTTATTTGTCCGTTTGTCTCAGTTATGACACTATTTAAATTTTGTCCCTATCACAATGTATGGCGCCAATATTTTATTTGGAAATAAAGGTGCATTTTTTCCGGTTTGTGTCCATCACTATTTACAAGCTTATAATTAAAAAAATGTTCGTAGTATACTCCCCTTCAAATGCATATTTAAAAAGTTCAGACCCTTAGGTAACTATTTTTTAATTGTAATTTTTTTTTCAATTAAAAATGTTATTTTGGGTAATATTTTGGTGTGGGAAATAAAAAGTAAATTTTTAATGTTATTATATGTGTAAATTATAATGTAAAAAATATGTAGATGTAGTTTTACTATTTGGCCACAAGATGTTCAGTTTTTTTTTTTTCCTTGTGCTTCTCGCTAAGCGGAAGCGCAAGGATGACGCGGAAAATTTTTACGTGCAGAAAGACTGAAGCCTCTTGTAAGAGCGCTTCGGTTTTTCTGCTGGGGACACGGATCGGTGATCGGGAACCATGTTCCTGTTCACTGATCCCAGGGGCACTGGGTGCGCCCGCGATCGCGTACAGGATCGCGCCGAAGCGCGGCACCGCAGCAGCAACAGCCGCCCGGATGTGAGCTTCACGTCCGGGTGACAGAAATGGTTAAGCCAGTCAACCACGTCCTCAGAATTTTGGGGGTTGAGGCGGGTACATGCCTTCTAAACACAGTACTTTGGTCGAGGGTCGCACAAAATCACGCCAGCACAACCTCAAAAATACCTGCGAGGTGGCCTGCCTCTGCATGTTTTTACCATATTGGGGGTATGCAGTACTACTAACAATATTTAATGGTGGTAGACAGTGTGTGTAATCACAAAGAGGCACACAATCAATGTCAAGTACACAGCAGCTGTGTGTGTGTGTGTGTGTGTGTGTGTGTGTGTGTGTGTGTGTGTGTGTGTGTGTGTGTGTGTGTGTGTGTGTGTGTGTGTGTGTGTGTGTGTGTGTGTGTGTGTGTGTGTGTGTGTGTGTGTGTGTGTGTGTGTGTGTGTGTGTGTGTGAGAGTTTGTATATCACTGGGCTGAGAGATATCCTATATAGTACTTTAAATCACAAATACAGTTGCAAGCTAAGCACTGCTTATGATAGACAGTGTGCTGGCTTGCTTGCAATAGTTAGAAGAGTATAGTAGAACTACAAGGGCCAGCAACTGACTGTGGCCTGTATGTAGTGTGTAACCCACCCCACACAGACATCAATAACCGATACAGTTGGAAACTAAGCACAGCTTATGATGATAGACAGTATGTTGGCTTGTAATAGAGAGACGACGTTAGTAGAACTGCAAGGCCCAGCAATGACTGTGGCCTGGCCTGTGTGCAGTGTCTGTCTCTCACACACAAACAAACACACACAAAAAAATAGAATAAAGAATATGAGCCCTCAAAAGGTTTTTAGTTTTGTGGTGGTTTCAGCAATAAAGAACAGCCTAGCTAAGTGTCCCTGTCTCTCTCTGGACTGTATGCAGTTTCACCCACAAAGACAGCTTTGCTTTAGCAAGTTAAATCACAAATGCAGTGAAAAGATATACAATGGTATGGTAATAATACAGTGTGCTTCCAGTGTCGGACTACAAATCCATGTTGGCCTGGCAAGTGTCTGTGGGCTCTATCTATGCAGTGTCACCCACAAAGACAGAAATGCTTTAGTAAGTTAAATCACAAATGCAGTGAAAAGATATGCAATGCTATGGTAATAATACAGTGTGCTGCCAGTGTGGGACTACAAATCCAAGCTGGCCTGCAACTGTCTGTGGGATCTATCTATGCAGTGTCACCCACAAAGACGCTATGCTTTAGCTTTAGTAAGTTAAATCAAAAATGCAGTGAAAAGATATGCAATGGTAATACAGAGTGTGCTGGGCCTGGCACAGTACAGTCAGCAACTAGGCCCAGCTGCGACTGTGACTATGCCTGTGGTCACACACACACACAAAAAAAAGATCAGATGAATATTAGCTCTCAAAATAACTTTTTGTGGGGTGCTTTCAGCAACAGCATTGAGCAAGAAGCAAGCTTACAACAGCCTAACTAATACTTTTCCTATCTCCAAATTTCTCTCCCTTCCTCTCACTATAGCAAGATCAGCAGAGTGAGAACATGGCCGATGCTGCTGTGTTTTTATAGGGGGGCGGGGGTCTGTGGGTGAGTGCAGCCTAATTGGCTGCAATGTGTCTGCTGACTGTGATGTAGAGGATCAAAGTTTAGCCCAATGACGAGGTATACGAGGTGGATCAAATGCGCTATGTGTCCGCTACGCGCCGTGGGTAGCTGATATCCAGCCGGGCGAACCGTTCGGGTCACCTTTAGCCACTACCCTGCTTCCTTTATTGGTGTGTGGGGCCTGTAGATTGGTCATAAGACGATGTATGTTCATGGCGGTATTTTCCCCCAGCATAAAGCCTGTCTGAGTGATAACTGTATTTAACATGTTGACTAGCAGTTTAGCTAATAGTAGGATTCATAGAGCAGGTCCTTGTCAGGTTTGGGGTGTACAACAACCAAGGCTTCCATCATTGAGCATTTCTCAAATGCACAATATACCTCGATGGGTAGGCTATCCAAACTTGGTGCTTTCTTATTAGGGAAACTGGAAATAGCTGTGCATACTGCATCTAATTGCATCTAGCTCAGCTACTTGATCAGGGGTAAGCCTTGGTAGGTTTATTTTAGACAGGTAGATATCAGAGTCTGCTTGCGTGGCTTCAGTGTAGCTGTCATAAAGACAGGAGTAGTATGCATGAAATGTTTTATTGATTGTGTTCATATTTAGCCGGATATTTAAGTGCCATTAACATCACGGATATGGGTGAATAACGGGTGGGGATGTATAGCTTTTACTAATTTTGGCCAGTAGTGTGCCCGCCTTCTCCCCTTGTTTGAAGAAATTTTGCTCATTGAAAAATTATTTGCTCTGGGTTATCTCCTCAATTATTTGATGCAGGTGAACAGAGGCGCCAATGGAGTAAAATAATGTGATAAAAGTTTTAAAACATAGACGTGGTAGTGGTAAAAACCTAGCCACTCCAAAGGACGTTAAAACAAGTGTGTTTTATAGTATAACAAAACCAAATTTATTTATACACTCCACAATATCACAATGTGTTTCGCGGGCGTAACCCAACTTCTTCAGGCAATTCAGAAAGGAGTATATAGCTGTAGGACAGAGATAGCTTTGTTTTAGGCACCGTTCATACTGTGTGTATGTATAACAGTAATAACATTATAGTTAATCATCATTACATTATACAGTATATACAGTATGTACATATCAGTAGTGGTTGAGAGCCATAGTAGTAGGTGGATGAGTAAACAAATGAATTAATGTGCACTATTGCACGTTGAGTCCATACAATCAATAGATTGAAACACACTATTGCATGTGATGTCAGCAGAAATAACCACAGGTGGTCAGTGGCATAGTTAAGAACTTGTGTGACCCGATGCAAGTTTTACAATGGGGCCCCCAAAGCACTCTATACATTGCAATTGATATGGCGCACCAAAACCTGCCAATGGCAACTACAGTGTCAGAGGTGCAAGAAGGGGATGGGGAACAGTTTGTTAATGATTACCACTATTCAAAGTATCTATAAAAGTGATTATAATCAGCATAGGACCAATAGAGAGCTAATACTGTGGTTGAGGGAGGGCCCTCTGGCCCAAGGGCCCCAATGCGGTTGCAACCTCTGCAACCCCTATTGCTACGCCCCTGCAGGTGGTATCAAAACTGATGCAAAGTAGTTGATAGATGGGGTATAGGAATAGTATATATCAGGTAATATAACTGTTATTGTATTAAGGAGGTGATGGTCATAGTATCAGGCGATATCGGTATAGTGGGCACTATCACTATAGCTAATATAAGGCATTATTGATATAGCTGTTAATGTAGTAGGGATGTGTTGGTAATAGGGAGGAGGGAAGAGGAGTAAAGGGATAGGGACATTTTCTGAAATAGCAAGGGGGTATATAATTATGTGGCAATATCAATATGTAGTGGGAATGAAGTTACTGTATTGAGGGAGTGATGGTAATAATAACAAGCACACTAAGTATAGCAATAAATACGGCTAATAAGTAAGGCAAGAAACCAGGCACAATAGGTATAGCAAGTATAGAACTACGACTAATAAAGGCGGTAGTAATAGAAAGTAGGGGAGGGAGATGGGGGATGAGCATATGTTACGAAATTAAACTGGAGGTGGATGGTAGATTAAAACAAGCCCAGTATAGTAGAGGGTGCAGAGTGTGGGCATCAGACAGCGGTAGGTGGAGAAGAGGGACACAAAGAATCTTTGGGTGAGTAATATTATACGGATCACTTACCATTTGATGTCCGGGTCCGTACTAAGCGCCTCAGTATTGTATTGTAGGGCATTGGAGCTTTAAGTATGGAAACCGGAGTAGGAGAGCCAATCAGGTGGGCCGATTTGTCAGGGGGAGTGGTGGAGGCAGTGGGGACACCGTCGCGCTGTGCGTGACGTTGTTGCGCACGTGCCGTGTTCATTTGCGTGGAGCTGTGGCCATAATTGATTAGGGCCATGCAGGGAACGTAGGGCGCATGTTAGCTAGTGAACTAGGGCATGCGCAGTTCCTACTTTTAATGATGGCGGCCATTATTGTTTAGGGCCGTGTTGAGGGCAGGGAACGGTAAAAAAATGGAAGATGGTCTTATTAATACGGATGATGGAGAAGCGGCGATGGCTACAGTGAGGGCTTTGGTTGGGGAAAGTCTGTCTAGATGAGTGTTGAGTCCGCAGCGCGCTTGTGCAGTAATAAATGCGGCAATAACTATTGTATTAGGATTATATAGTAATGGGCAGGAGATAGGGAGAAGGAGTAGGAGGAAGGTGTCTGCGGCAACCTTGTAGTTTGATGAGTGTCAGCATGACTGAATGCATGCTACGCGGGTATAAAAATAATGATACAAGGGATATAAGGTATATTAGGGGAAGAGGTGAGAAGGAAGCCACAAATAAAAATAAGCACACACATATTGTAATGAATAGCGGAGATGCCGCCGCGTGGGCAAGTGGCATGGCGGCTATCTCCACGTTCCAGCCAGTGGCTTCTGCCATGCAGCAACATGCTGCTGGTTCGCCTGGTCCTTCTGGTGCACACAGATTGAGAGCTACGCGCGCACGCCAGGCGACAGGACCTTTATGCTAGCAGAAGGGGAGTCAGCTGATCATGCCGATCAGCTGACCTCAGCTATGCTCTGGATTGGCTGAGTGACTAGGGCGGCGCTGTGGAGCGCTCTGGGTATATATAGGACTTGCTTGTCAGTTGCAAGTTGTCTGCTGTTGCGAAAGCTTACGTGTGAGCACTCAGACCCCAGTCAGATCTTACAGTGTGTTAGAACCAGCCGGAGCTGGGAATTCACACTTAGTCAGATTCCGGTGATAGCCTTTCTAGTACTATTGTATTGTTAGACTGGTTCCCAGGTATTGAGACCAAGGACCTCACACCTAAGACTAGGAGATTGCTACATTGCTACTGTTTATCTATTAGACTAGTTCCCAGGTGTTGAGACCAAGGACCTCACACCTAAGACTAGGAGATTGCTACATTGTTCCTGTTTATCTATTAGACTAGTTCCCAGGTGTTGAGACCAAGGGCCTCACACCTAAGACTAGGATTGTTATATATACTGTTACCTGTTATGATCTCTGGCTTTCTTGACCACTCTCCTGCTTACTGATTCGGTACCTTTGCCTATCTGATTACCTGTTGCCGACATTGCCTGTACCCAGATACTGAATCAGTCTTCTGCCTCTGTACTTTATCTGTCCGTGTGTTGCCGACCTGGTTTGTCTGACCTTTCTGGCTGTCACCCAATCTTAGGGTGATCAGCCTCACTGTACTATCTGTGACACTAGCTCTTCAGGTGTTCATTAGCTGCAAGGGTCAACTGCTCCTCAGAAGAACATCTTACAGCTCAGTCAGTGGTCTCTACCCCTTAGGAGTCCACTGGCTGCAGTACAGTCTGATTCCCAGTCCTTCAGGGAATCCTTGGCTGCAGCACAGTCTGATTCCCTGCTCCTCAGGGAGTCTCTGGCGTCAGCTCGATCATATCTCTCATTTCACCAGTTATCACTCTTGCAGCCCAGTCAGGGGTCCCTGCTCCTCAGGTGTCCACTGGCTGCAGTACTATCTGATTTCCTGCTCCTCAGGGAATCCTCGGCTGCAGTTCAATTATATCTCTCTTTCACTCAGTTCTCTCTCCTGCAGCCCAGCCAGTGGTCCCTGCTTCTCAGGTGTCCACTGGCTGCAGTACTATCCAAGGTTCCCTGCTCCTCAGGGAATTCTCGGCTGCAGTAGTGTCTGTATCTCCCGCTCCTCGGGAGATAACTTCTCTGATTACTGTTGCACCAAACACAATATCACATTGGGTGTCCTGTGTCTAGTTATACTAGCATTATTGCTGATTCTGCAGATCACCATATAATCAGGTATAGCATCTACATTATTGGTGATACTGCAGATCACCAATAATCAGAGAAAATCTGTGTTGCTGACACCAATAGTTACAGAACAGCAGACCCAAAACAATATGGACGCACTACACAGCCGAGTTGACGGATTAGCCACTTCGGTGGATCATCTCATCAGGGTGCTTGATGGCCAACAGACTCAGATTTGTCTGGGTCAATACAGGTCCTCCAAACGGCTGTGAATGCAGTGCGATCCCCTCCAGTTACAGACCTTCGCATGTCTGTACCTGAAAAGTTTTCTGGACATAGATCTGACTACCAGAATTTTAGAAATCGAGTGCTATCATATTTTGAGTTGAGGCCTACCCTGTCGGGAAATGAAACGCAGAGAGTTACG
This sequence comes from Hyperolius riggenbachi, assembly GCF_040937935.1. Classification (NCBI taxonomy): domain Eukaryota; kingdom Metazoa; phylum Chordata; class Amphibia; order Anura; family Hyperoliidae; genus Hyperolius; species Hyperolius riggenbachi. The sequence continues at coordinate 392,970,566 of NC_090647.1, read as the reverse complement.
TTTATAAAGACCCTTTTGTTAGGGGATTCACAAACATGGGCATATAGTCTTCATACAGGGCATGAGGCTTTATCGTCAGTTCAGGAATTTTTTAAGGCCATGGCCATTATATATGATGATCCGGATATTGCTTCCACCGCTGAACGGAAGCTAAAGACCCTGCGCCAGGGTCGAGATCCGGTAGAGGTTTACGCAGCAGAATTCAGGAAGTGGGCTGTATCAGCTAGATGGGGAACATATGCACTGTTAGACTGTTTTTTTGTCAGGCTTATCTGATGCAGTTTCTGATTTGATGTTAGGACATCCTGAGCCCAAGTCCATTGACGAGGCAATCTCTTTGGCTGTACGGGTAGATCGCCGCTTACGCTATCAAAAACAGACCCGGGGTAGAAATGCTGTAAGATATGTCTCCTACGCCTCCTCTCCAACCTCGTCACCTCCGCCTGAGCCGATGCAAATCGGACACTCGAGATTGACGCAGGTGGAAAAGAATCGCAGGAAATCAGAAAGACTTTGTTTATACTGTGCAGAGGAGGGTCACATGGTTCAGAATTGTCCTAAAAAGTCTGGAAACGCTGCCGCCTAGGTGTAGTCAGAGGTAATACCCTAGGCGAGCAGTCTTTACCTCTAAACAATAATCGTCTGCTCCTTCCCTGCTCTATCACGTGGGAAGGTCAGACTGTTCCCACAGAAGCCTTTATAGACTCTGGTTCTGTGGCCAACTTCATAGATTATGATTTTGTAAAAAAAATTGGGAATTCCCTTACTCCCGTTAGACCGACAGATTCTGGTTACTGTGGTGGATGATTCTCCATTGCAGAGTAAACAACCTCTTTCTCAAACCCCCTTGTTGGTGTGTAATGTAGGGGTGCTACATAAAGAGAGTTTACAATTCCTTGTCCTGCATATGGCAACCTCCACCATTATCCTAGGTATGCCTTGGTTGCAACTTCACTCTCCTCAGATAGACTGGGCTTCAGGTCAGCTAAAGAGCTGGTCGGCCCATTGTCATCATCATTGTTTGGAGAAAGTAACCGTTTGTGCTACCAAGATTCAGGTTAAAGGTGTGCCGGTACAGTATGCGGAATTCGCCGATGTGTTCTGTCCCAAATCTGCAGATAAACTCCCACCTCACCGTAGCTTCGCTTGTCCCATTGATTTAAGATCTGGCTGTATGCCTCCTAGAGGTCACCTTTATAATCTGTCAGAACCTGAGAAAGTGGCAATGCAGGAGTACCGTACATCAAAGAAAATTTGGCCAAAGGCTTCATCCGCCCTTCCCGCTCACCAGCTCGGGCAGGATTTTTTTTTGTGCAGAAAAAAGATGAAGGCCTCCGACCCTGCATTGACTACCGAGGTTTAAATAAGATTACAGTGAAAATCGTTACCCTTTGCCGTTGATTGACGATTTGTTCGCTCAGGTGACCAATGCCAGTATTTTTTCCAAATTGGATTTACGAGGTGCATACAACTTGGTACGGATTTCAGATGGTGACGAATGGAAGACGGCGTTCAACACGCCCGACGGGCACTACGAGTATCTGGTTATGCCCTTCGGGTTGTGTAACGCCCCTGCCGTCTTCCAGGAGTTGATCAATGAGGTTTTCAGGAAATTCTGGGGAGTTTCTGGGGAAATTCGTGTTAGTGTATCTAGACGACATACTGATTTTTTTCTCCTAACCTGACGGAACATCGTAATCAAGTCAAATTCGTGTTAAAAAAATTAAGACAGAACTCACTCTATGCCAAGTTAGAAAAGTGCCTCTTCGAGGTCACGTCCTGATGGATATAACTTCTTAGGCTACACAAAGGACAGGCAGACTAGTCTGTGTGTTACACTGAACTTTGCTCAGGAACCAACGAGCACAGAACCTTTTATTTTATCACTATGACACAGCAAGAACTGGAACACACATACAAGTAACACTGCCATCTAGTGGCCATACAGTAGTTGTTGCATATACAATACATTCCTTGTATGCTAACACCCCCACTCAACAACTACTAACTATGTCAGTCCCATTTCTGATCTAAGATCCTCAAATCTATTTTTAGGAAGTGGCTTTGTCAAAGCATCAGCAATCATTTTTTCTGATTCACAGTACATAAGTACAATCAATTTTTGATCAACTAGGTCATGAATGTAATGATGTCTGACGTCGATGTGCTTGGTTCTTGCACTTATCTTCTCACTTGTTGCAAGCTTAATGCAAGCCTGATTGTCCTCAAATAAGACAGTAGGTTCTGATGTTGCCTCTCCAAGATCCTTGAGTAATTGCTGTAACCACACAACTTCTTGACTGGCATACGCTGCCGATATGTATTCAGCTTCTGTAGAAGACAGTGCCACTGACGTTTGTTTCTTACTGGACCAAGATATAGGACTGTTTCCCAATTTTAATAAGTAACCACTGGTGGACTTGCGTGTGTTATGGTCACGTGCCCAATCAGAGTCCACATATCCCATGAGGTTTAAGTCACCACTCGCTGACAGTTTCAAACTTAAGCCTTTTGTCTGTTTCAGATATCTCATAACTCTTTTAATTGCATTCCAGTCTCTTTCACGTGGTTTATCAACTCGTCTGCAAAGAAGAGACATGGCAGCTGCAATGTCTGGACGTGTAGTGGTTGCAATGTAGAGAAGTGCCCCCACTGCTTGTCTGTACTGTTCATTAGATGTGAGAAGATCATCTTCTCCTTCTAACTTTGGATAGGCTGTATCCATAGGTGTGCTTGTTCCTTTGGCCTCTGTCATGTTGAATTGCTGAAGAATAGACTCAATTTTTGCACTCTGGTTTAACAGGAAGCTTCCATCTTTCTCACGCTGGATGTCAATTCCAAGATAATATGTCACTTCTCCTAGGTCTTTTGTTTCAAAATGCTTGTTGAGTACTCCTGTTAATTTTCCAATTTCATTGTTGTTTTTGTGAGCAATGATCAGGTCATCAACATAAACTAATAGATACATCCATTCAGTGTCTATTTGTTTGGCATATAGGCACGGATCAGCCTTGCTTCTTGTAAATCCTTCACTTAATAGAACTTGATTAATTTTTGAGTTCCACGCTCGTGCTGATTGTTTGAAGCCATAAAGAGATTTTTGCAACTTGCAGACAAGGTGCTCTTGTCCCTTTTTCACATATCCTTCTGGCTGACACATGTAAATTTCTTCTTCAATATCACCATTAAGAAAAGCTGTCTTTATATCGTGATGTTTCACAATCATTTTTCGCATGGCAGCCACTGCCATGAGTGTTCTGAAAGTACTTTGTCTAGCGACTGGCGCAAAAGTAGCATCATAGTCCTCACCGAACTTCTGTGAGTATCCTTTAGCAACCAACCTTGCCTTGTACCGACAGATTTTTCCTTCAGAATTACATTTGATTTTAAAAACCCATTTACATCCTATGGCATGTTTACCTTGAGGTAGCTCTGAAAGAGTCCATGTCTGTAGATCTTTGAGTGATGCCATCTCTTCATCAGCAGCTTTATTCCACATTTGCTTCTCATGCATTGACAGTTCCTGCATCTCTTTCCATGAACCAGGTTCAGTTTGAACGGCTCTTCGGGCTATGTAAGATAGTCGTTCAGCTGGAACACCTTTATTGGTTCTGGTTGATCTTCTGATCGAAGGCGTCTCTGGTTCAGTTTCTGATTTTTCTGTAATAATTTCTATTTCTGTGTCATTTTCTTTATTTTCTTGAGTGACAGATGTTGATTCTTCCTCAGTTTGGATAGTTGGAGTCGGCTGTTCAAACTTTACACATACAGAGCTTTCATCAATAATCACACTTCTGCTGACTGTTATCTTATTTGTGTCTTGATGTAAAATTCTGTATCCTTTTTGTGATTCACTGTACCCCACAAGTATTCCTTCTTCTGCACACGCATCCCATTTTGTACGTTTTTCTTTTGGAATGTGTACATAGGCTTTGCTTCCAAAAATTTTGATATGTCTTAAATCTGGTTTCTTTTTGTTCCACAGTTCATATGGAGTTTTTGTTGTTGCTTTTCCTGGCAAACGATTTTGAAGGTAACATGCCGTCATGATAGCTTCTCCCCAGTATGTGGTTGGCATATCAGCATCAAAGAGCATGCTCCTCCCACTCTCGCACAGCGTGCGGTTCATTCTCTCTGCAACTCCATTTTGCTCTGGGTTATATGGAACAGTTGTCTGGAACAAGATTCCATGTTTCCTCAGAATGGCTTGCGTTTTACCACTTGTATATTCTGAGCCATTATCTGTTCGTAGTACTTTGGGCATCCTGCCAAATGTATTACTTACTTGAGCGAGATACTCTTCTAATTTCCCTGGCACTTCTTCCTTATTGTGAAGTAGAAATACTGTAGTGTATCTGGAGTAATCATCAATGAAAGTCAGGAAGTACTTTTTCTTTCCTGGAGTTAACGTTTTCATTGGACCACAAAGATCTGAATGAATCAAGTCCAGAGTTTTCTGAGCTTTGCTGCTGGTCTGCTTGGGAAAAGGTTTCCTTGTCATTTTTCCTTTAATACAGCTGGTGCAGATCACCATTTGATCACATGGATTGATCTTAATACCACTTGCATAGTTATTCTCACCTATTTTCTTTATTGTATCAGGACTTCTGTGCCTGAGGCGTCTGTGCCACGTGTGGATGCAGTCTGAATGCTTATCCTCTTTGGCTGTTTTAACCATTTCACTGCAGTTCAGCCTATATAGTTCATCTGTGATTTTAGCCTTTGCAAGCAAGCAATCCCCTTTTGTGATGACACAACTGTCACCCTGAAATGTGACTACATTGCCTTGGTCAGTGAGCTTCTTTACTGACAAAAGATTGCTGTCAAGGTCTGGCACATACAGAACATTTCTCATATGGATCTTTCTAGTGACATGTGGAGAGATAGGACAGTATAGAAAGCCATCTCCTATTCCCACTGCATTTGTAAATTGTCCATTAGCTGTAGTTATCCTTTCTGTTTTGCTTTCATCAAGCTGAGTGAAGAAATGTTTGTCATTTGTCATGTGACTAGTAGCACCTGAGTCCACACACCATGCTTGCACTGAGGTGACACCATTTTTGGATCCAAATGCAAACTCCTTTGTTTCTGTGACATTCTTAGCTTGTTGCAATCCACTCTGTTTTTGCATTCTAGCTTTCCAGATTCTACAATCTGCCTTTAGGTGTCCTGGCTTTTTGCACACAAAGCATTCCCGTTTTTCTAGCTGCACATTACTTTTGTACTTTACCTTTAAAGCAGTCTCTGAACATACACTTGCATGACTCATACTTTCTGCTTTACGCTTGTATTCATCCACAAGCTTGCCTTTTACATATTCCAGTGTTAGTTCATCATCTGGACGTGCATCTAGTGCTGTGACAAGTGTCTCATAACTTTCAGGAAGTCCACTTAACAATAATGCTGCCACATGGAAGTCCTTTATATCTTCACCAATTCCTCTCAGTCTCTCCACCATTTCTAAGGTCTGTCTTATATAGTCCTGCATTTCCTGGTCTTTCTGTAGCTTGGTCTGATAAAGCTTTCTGATTAAATACAGTTTATTGCTGAGATTGACTCTTTCATGCACTTTCTGTAGTCCGTCCCACATTTCTTTAGCAGTCTTACAGTTACATATATGTATGATTTGATCATCATCTATGCATAGAGAGATTGTGCTCTGAGCTTTCTGATCTCTGTCTATCCACTCCTCCGTGGGCTGGTCAGGTCTGGGTTCATCTATACATTTCCACGTACCTTCTCTTATAAGCAGCATTTTCATCTTGAATTTCCAGGACTGGTAGTTCTGATTTGATAGATTTGCGATGGAGAACTTTGCTGAGGGGATGCTGGCAGCCATTTCTGCTGTTTGTCTTTCTGGTGCTGTCTCCTGCACTCAATTGCTGTAGCTTGCTGTATCTTGTTATATCCTGGGCTTCTGTAGCATGTGCTGGATTTCTGTAGCATGACCTGGGCCCATAACCTGATGGATATAACTTCTTAGGCTACACAAAGGACAGGCAGACTAGTCTGTGTGTTACACTGAACTCTGCTCAGGAACCAACGAGCACAGAACCTTTTATTTTATCACTATGACACAGCAAGAACTGGAACACACATACAAGTAACACTGCCATCTAGTGGCCATGCAGTATACTAGTCATACAGTAGTTGTTGCATATACAATACATTCCTTGTATGCTAACACGTCCGTTCCTTTTTTGGGTTATATATTATTTCTACATCTGGTCTCTCCTTGGATCCAGAAAAGGTCTCTGCTGCTTTGGAGTGGCCACAACCTGTGGGTTTGAAGGCACACTGTGAGAGATCGCGGAAAAGCCTCCACATGTGCTACCGAGCAGGCGGCTGATTCCGCGTCCAGTGCGGCGGTTTGCACGCGGAAGCGTGTGTTTGGTAGCAAGGCAGAACGCGGAAAAGCCGCCGCATGCAACATCAGTAAGGCGGCTGGTTCCGCGTCCAGTGCGGCGGGTTGCACGCAGCAGCGTGTGTCTGGTGGGGCTGAGTCTGTTAGTGCACACAGGCTTAGGAATACACGCGTGCGCTGAGAGGCAGAATTCTTATACTAAGCAGGAAGAGTCAGCTGACCACGCCGATCAGCTGACTCCAGAGCAGGATACTATTGGTTGAGCAATTAGGGGTGGTGCTGGAGAGCACTACTCCATATATAGTTCCTGCTGGGCACTTGCAAGTCTTCTGCCGTTGCGATCACTACGTGGAAGCACTCAGACCTAGTCAGATCCTTCAGTGTGTTTGAATCAGGTGGACCTGGGAATTCACACTTAGCCAGATTATTTGAATTGTATTCTGTTTATGCTTAAGCTAGTTCCAGGGTGTAGAGACCAAGGACATAAACATAACTGGCACACCAAACAATAGTGATGCTTAAATCTGGTTATATTGTAAAAAGAATGTACATCAACAGTATACAAACAGTGCAAAGACAATATGCAGTGGGCTCTGCATGACAAAAAGTGGCCCAAATAATGGAATCATACATGCATGACAATAGGCAAACACAGCAGGAGATGTAATAGACAATCAATAAAGCATATAGGGATAAACAGCTGCTAGAGATGTAGCACAATGCTTCTGCTCAAGGCAGTTCAAATGAATAGGCTACTAGCAGCAGTCAGAGGATTGAAATGATTGTCCAGATAAGCGAAAATAGTTACCCTGACAGCGTTGTTTCGTTTAGTCTTTATCAAAGGGTAAGAGGTGGTCCCCAAGTAGTGCTGCACCATTCACGTGTATAGCCGCCGTTTAAATAGCGGTCTGCGCTCATCTAGATCCACGCCAGACACCGTGGGCCGGCACATTGACGTCGATGATGTCACGCGGCGCTCTGCCGCGACGTCAGTACGTCACTTCCGCTTCCCATTCATTGGAAATAGACACTGCCAACCACCTGGGGCCAGCAATTGCCAGCCACAGTATGGGAGGCAAGCGCCCCTTCTCCCAATGGTGGGACCGGGTATTACAACAACTAAATACATGCTGGGGGAACTTTTGCATACAGAAGCCTGGAGCTAAACAGTTGTATGATAGAGCGGTGTCCGGCTTGTCAAATCATATCGGTGGCTGGTCGTGGAGGCGCAGTGATCCTACAATTTGAACAAGAGAGAAAGTATTAAAAACATGTAATAAGCACCACAAAAGATGGAGACAACCTTTTGATCAAAATAAATGGTCTGGGACATACGGAAAATGGCAGGGATTGCAGAAAGCGATCTAATGCTTTCCAAACAGAGTATGGATGGCAGTCCCCAGTAATCAGGTACACCTACCTAGCACAGGCAGTGAACTTAGAGCATAATAATTTCCACAAAAAGTCACTGGAAATTTTTTTTAATTCACATGGGTCATATCAAGACTAAGCGGTGATGTGAAAAATTATAATGATAAAAAAACAAAAAATATGAATAATGATCTGGGCAGGTTAAACTTCATTATCGTGTAAAGGGGACCAGGCTAACATCCTCGTTCATACCAAAAGGTACTTTACATTGCAATTTGTATATCCAATATAGTTCACGTTGCAGTAGTTTGAGTTCTAGGTCTCCGCCTCTGTAAGATGGACCCACAATCTCTAGCACCCTAAAACGCAACTGGGATACACTGTGACCTGCCGTGAGAAAGTGTTTCGCAACTGGTGAATCCAAATCAATACATCTAATATTGCTCCGATGCTCGCTAATGCGAGTTCGGATGTCCCGTGTGGTTTGGCCCACATAGACCTTGCCACAAGGGCAATTCAGACAATATACAATATTTTTTGAGGAGCAGTTAGCAAATTCATTCAAAAAAATGGCTTTGCCCGTTTGTGGATGGGGGAATGATGGACCCCGTCGTACAAATCCACACTGGACACAGTGTCCACAGGGGAACATGCCTTTTGGTCGATTTAAATTAGAAAGCCAATTACCTTGGTTGGAATTTGGATTTGTTATACTCCTGGCGTGAACCAGAGAGTCTCGGATGCTCCTAGGGCGCTTGAAGGCGCAAATCGGTTTCTCCCGAAACACATCGGCTGTGGTAGGGTCAGTGCTCAGTATATGCCAGTGTTGGCGGATGGTCTTTTGTGCCTGTAAGGATAGGGGAGAATACGTTAGAACCACAGGTATACGATTTTGTGATCTGGTTGGTCGATGTATAAGAAGATCACTCTGTTTCTTAGCAGCAGCACGTGATAGGGCCCTATTAAGGAGACTGGTTTTATACCCCCGTTCTCTAAAATGGTTAAACATCACCCCTGCTTCTTTAAAAAAGGCCTCGTCGGTAGAGGAAATGCGTCTGAGGTGCAAAAATTGGCTATATGGGAGTCCCTGTTTTAGACGTTCTGGATGGTAACTTTTAGCCAACAGATACGTGTTTTTATCCGTCGGCTTTCTGTAGGGGGCAGTTCTTATGGTCCCATCGACCATTTGGACCCTGACGTCCAAAAAGTGTACTTCATTAGCGCTATAATCTAAGCTAAAGGAAATGGTGGGGAAACAGTGATCTAGATCCTCTTTGAAAGAAAGTAGTTGGGATTCGGAGCCGGACCAGATGAAAAATATATCATCTATATACCTCAGCCAGCACAGAGTCTGACTGAGGTATAGCTGGTGCGTGTAAACAAAGGTTTCCTCGAAAAATTCCATAAAGAGGTTTGCATACTCCGGAGCGACATTGCTCCCCATTGCCGTGGTCCAACGTGACCTAGCCTCGATCGGCCGGCAGGGACACCAATCACACAGCAATTTACCACGACAAGAGCGCGAGGCGCTCAAGTCTTTGAGCAACAATTCTCAGTTGGTGTTCAAGCCGGCCGACAAGGGCGGGGCCACTGTTATTATGAATGCCACTGACTACAGGCGTGAGGTGATGAGACAACTTAATGACACCAATGTATATCTCAAACTTCCAGGTGACCCAACAACCGCAATCAAAAAGGATATCGATGCCCTTGTCTCACGTGCCTCTGAGGTTGGCATCATTTCTGACAAACTTTCTGATTTCCTCTGTACTCCATTTCCTCTTATTCCACTCTTCTATATTCTTCCAAAAATACACAAGTCACTGGTTAATCAGTGGCTGGATGGTGTACTGGTTAAGGGCTCTGCCTCTGACATGGGAGACCTGGGTTCGAATCTCGGCTCTGCCTGTTCAGTAAGCCAGTAATTCAGTAAGGAGTTCATTGGGCAAGACTCCCTAACACTGCTACTGCCTACTGAGTGCGCTCTAGTGGCTGCCTCGCAAGCGCTTTGAGTCCGACAGGAGAAAGGCGCTATACAAATACTGCCATTATTATTAATCCCCCTGGTAGACCTATTGTGGCGGGCACCTGTTCGGTTTTTCAACCTTTAGCCATTCTTCTGGACCAAGTACTACGACCACGGGTGACGGCTATGCGTTCTTTTCTATTAGATACCACGGACTTCCTTTCCAAACTATCTGGTTTTGGGTTCTTTCCATCTCCAATATTCCTCTGCACCATGGATGTCACTAGTCTGTACACCTCCATCCCACACGATGTGGGTCTGGAGGTGATTCGACAGAATTTTGACAAATTATCTGTACAACCATTATTGGCAGACTTCCTCATGGCCCTATTGAGTATGGTTTTGAAACGGAACTATTTTTGTTTTGAGGGCACATATTTTCAACAGCTACAGGGCACGGCAATGGGGAGCAATGTCGCTCCGGAGTATGCAAACCTCTTTATGGAATTTTTCGAGGAAACCTTTGTTTACACGCACCAGCTATACCTCAGTCAGACTCTGTGCTGGCTGAGGTATATAGATGATATCTTTTTCATCTGGTCCGCCTCCGAATCCCAACTACTTTCTTTCAAAGAGGATCTAGATCACTGTTTCCCCACCATTTCCTTTAGCTTAGATTATAGCGCTAATGAAGTACACTTTTTGGACGTCAGGGTCCAAATGGTCGATGGGACCATAAGAACTGCCCCCTACAGAAAGCCGACGGATAAAAACACGTATCTGTTGGCTAAAAGTTACCATCCAGAACGTCTAAAACAGGGACTCCCATATAGCCAATTTTTGCGCCTCAGACGCATTTCCTCTACCGACGAGGCCTTTTTAAAAGAAGCAGGGGTGATGTTTAACCATTTTAGAGAACGGGGGTATAAAACCAGTCTCCTTAATAGGGCCCTATCACGTGCTGCTGCTAAGAAACAGAGTGATCTTCTTATACATCGACCAACCAGATCACAAAATCGTATACCTGTGGTTCTAACGTATTCTCCCCTATCCTTACAGGCACAAAAGACCATCCGCCAACACTGGCATATACTGAGCACTGACCCTACCACAGCCGATGTGTTTCGGGAGAAACCGATTTGCGCCTTCAGGCGCCCTAGGAGCATCCGAGACTCTCTGGTTCACGCCAGGAGTATAACAAATCCAAATTCCAACCAAGGTAATTGGCTTTCTAATTTAAATCGACCAAAAGGCATGTTCCCCTGTGGACACTGTGTCCAGTGTGGATTTGTACGACGGGGTCCATCATTCCCCCATCCACAAACGGGCAAAGCCATTTTTTTGAATGAATTTGCTAACTGCTCCTCAAAAAATATTGTATATTGTCTGAATTGCCCTTGTGGCAAGGTCTATGTGGGCCAAACCACACGGGACATCCGAACTCGCATTAGCGAGCATCGGAGCAATATTAGATGTATTGATTTGGATTCACCGGTTGCGAAACACTTTCTCGCGGCAGGTCACAGTGTATCCCAGTTGCGTTTTAGGGTGCTAGAGATTGTGGGTCCATCTTACAGAGGCGGAGACCTAGAACTCAAACTACTGCAACGTGAACTATATTGGATATACAAATTGCAATGTAAAGTACCTTTTGGTATGAACGAGGATGTTAGCCTGGTCCCCTTTACACGATAATGAAGTTTAACCTGCCCAGATCATTATTCATATTTTTTGTTTTTTTATCATTATAATTTTTCACATCACCGCTTAGTCTTGATATGACCCATGTGAATTAAAAAAAATTTCCAGTGACTTTTTGTGGAAATTATTATACTCTAAGTTCACTGCCTGTGCTAGGTAGGTGTACCTGATTACTGGGGACTGCCATCCATACTCTGTTTGGAAAGCATTAGATCGCTTTCTGCAATCCCTGCCATTTTCCGTATGTCCCAGACCATTTATTTTGATCAAAAGGTTGTCTCCATCTTTTGTGGTGCTTATTACATGTTTTTAATACTTTCTCTCTTGTTCAAATTGTAGGATCACTGCGCCTCCACGACCAGCCACCGATATGATTTGACAAGCCGGACACCGCTCTATCATACAACTGTTCAGCTCCAGGCTTCTGTATGCAAAAGTTCCCCCAGCATGTATTTAGTTGTTGTAATACCCGGTCCCACCATTGGGAGAAGGGGCGCTTGCCTCCCATACTGTGGCTGGCAATTGCTGGCCCCAGGTGGTTGGCAGTGTCTATTCCCAATGTATGGGAAGCGGAAATGACGTACTGACGTCGCGGCAGAGCGCCGCGTGACATCATCGACGTCAATGTGCCGGCCCACGGTGTCTGGCGTGGATCTAGATGAGCGCAGACCGCTATTTAAACGGCGGCTATACACGTGAATGGTGCAGCACTACTTGGGGACCACCTCTTACCCTTTGATAAAGACTAAACGAAACAACGCTGTCAGGGTAACTATTTTCGCTTATCTGGACAATCATTTCAATCCTCTGACTGCTGCTAGTAGCCTATTCATTTGAACTGCCTTGAGCAGAAGCATTGTGCTACATCTCTAGCAGCTGTTTATCCCTATATGCTTTATTGATTGTCTATTACATCTCCTGCTGTGTTTGCCTATTGTCATGCATGTATGATTCCATTATTTGGGCCACTTTTTGTCATGCAGAGCCCACTGCATATTGTCTTTGCACTGTTTGTATACTGTTGATGTATATTCTTTTTACAATATAACCAGATTTAAGCATCACTATTGTTTGGTGTGCCAGTTATTTTTATGTATTTAACTTAGTGTAATACCTCTGGATAGGTCTGGTTTACCAACTGAGCACCCATTTGTTGCATATTACTTTGAAGGTGTGCATACCGACTTTGATTGAATGTAGAGACCAAGGACCTCACACCCAGATTAGGGAACTGTATTGTCATCTGTGTTATACTCCAGACTAGTTCCAGGGTGCTGAGACCACGGACCTCGCACCCAAGATTAGGGAACTGTATTGTCATCTGTGTTATACTCCAGACTCGTTCCAGGGTGCTGAGACCACGGACCTCGCACCTAAGTCTAGGGAACTTGTGCAAATCTTTCTGTTATGCTTCAGACTAGTTCCGGGGTGTAGAGACCAAGGACCTCACACCCAGACTAGGCATTGTTTGATATCTGTTATGACATAGCTTTTCTGACTACTCCTCTGTCTTCTGATTCGGTACCTCGTATATCTGATATTCCGTTGCCAGACCCTGCTTGGCTTGGATACCGAATCAGCCTTCTGTCTTTGTGCTTTATCTGTCAGTGTGTTGCCGACCCGGCCTGGCCGACCTCGAGAGCTATCTCTCTCCTTAAGAGATAGTCTCCAGATCATATGGTGACATCCACCCTTAGGTGTCACTCACTCTCTGGCCATTCCTGTCTCCAGCCTGACTCCTCCCCTTGGAGAGCCTCAGGCTGCTGGAAGGTTCCTGTGCTCCCAGAGCAGTGTCCTTTTACTGTATAGCGCCTGCTCAGCAGGTGCATCACTCAAAGTATTACTGTTACACTAAACACTCGCATACCTATAGGTGTCCAGAGGTTAGCAATATATCTGATTATCAGTGATTCTGCAGATCATCAATAATCGGGTATATAATCTGCATTCTTGGTGATACTGCAGATCACCAATAATCAGATTCTCTCTGCGTGCTGACACCAATCGTTACACACTCCAAAGATTTTTGGGCTTTGCCAATTACTACAGGAGATTCATCAAAGGGTTCTCCTCGGTAGTATCACCCCTCACCAGTCTTACCAAGAAAGGGGCTGACACTTACCACTGGTCAGCAGAGGCCCATTCTGCCTTTTCTACACTGAAAAAACTGTTCTGTTCTGCTCCCATTTTGAGACATGTGGATGACACCTTCCCCTTTATTGTAGAGGTTGACGCCTCAGAGGTCGGGGTTGGGGATGTACTGTCTCAACGCTCTGGTTTGCAGGGCAAACTTCACCCATGTGCCTACTTTTCCCGCAGGTTCTCACCCGCAGAGAAGAACTACGATATTGGCATCCAAGAGCTTTTGGCCATTAAATTAGACTTTGAAGAATGGCGACATTGGCTAGAAGGGGCAGAGCATACTATCACAGTCTATACGGATCATAAGAACTTGGAGTACATAGAAGGGGCCAAAAGACTTAGCCCTCGACAGGCCCGTTGGTCCTTATTCTTTTCAAGATTCAGATTTGTCATTACGTATACACCAGGTAGTAAGAATGTCAAAGCTGACGCCCTATCTAGGTGTTTCGAGCTCGAGACAGTACAACCTTCAACCCCTGAAACCATCCTACCACAGAAAATAGTCTTGGCAGCTACTGAGACCTGGAAGGACTGGACGGCTACCCTGGGCCCTTATCAACAGGATGTTCCAGAGGGGAAGCCTGAGGGAGTTATGTTTGTACCACTGCCTTTCCGCCTGCAACTCTTACAATTATTCCATTCTCAGAAAAATGCGGGGCATCCTGGGGCTGCCAGAACTCAGGATTTTCTGGCCAGATGCGCTTGGTGGCCTACGCTAGCAACTGATTGTAAGGAGTTTGTAAGAGAGTGCTCAGTTTGTGCTAGAAGCAAGACCTCTCACCAGGCACCAGTGGGTACACTACAACCCTTACCAGTGCCAAATGAACCCTGGACTCATTTGTCAATGGACTTTGTAGGAGAACTCCCCAAGTCTGACGGCCAGACGGTCATTTGGGTGGTAGTGGATAGGTTCAGTAAGATGGCTGTGAGGAAACGCGGAAAAGCCGCCACAAGGGCTCAGAGTGAGGCGGCTGTTTCCGCGTCTAACATGGCGGCACAACGCGAAGAAACCGCCGCAAGCCGCATGGGCAGAGCGGTGGAGTCCGCGTTGGATGCAGCGGATTGCACGCATGGCAATGCTGCTGACATTGTGGTTGGACGCGGGGAGACCGCCGCCTGCTTGGAGAGCGGGGCGGCGGCCCCCGCGCCTGAATCAGCGGATACATTGCAAGACATATCAGGTGTGGCTGGGACTGCTAGTCCACACAGGTTCAGAAGGACGCGTGCGCGCGTTGAGAGGCAGGGCTTATATGACAGCCGGAGAAGAGTCAGCTGACCAAGTGGGTCAGCTGACATTTTCACCGCCTTCCATTGGTCCGGCGCTTGGGGGTGGCGCTGGTGAGCGCTGGAGTGTGTATGCTGGGTGCTGGTCATTTCTCTGGTGTCTGCCGTTGCTATCACTACGTGGTAGCACTCAGACCTTGTCTGTATCTGTGTTCTAGCATAGTTTGCAAAGGTGTTGATGATCAAGGAACTCACACCTTAGCATTAGGAATATTGAACTGTATTATTTGTTATGACCTTCTGCCTGCCTGACTATTCCTCTGAGCTCTGATTCTGTACCTTGCTATTTCCGATATCCTGTTGCCAAACTCTGCTCGTTCCTGGACTCTGTATTTGCCTCCTGATTCTGTACCTTGCTATTCTGATACTCCGTTGCCAAACTCTGTCTGTTTATTGGATTCCGTATCTGCCTCCTGAATCTGTACCTTATCTGTCTGTGTGTTAACGACCTAGCTTACCGACCTCGAGAACTGGCCTTACTGTTAGAGGCAGTTTCCAGATCTGTTAGTGACACCCTCTCTCTCTGGTGTCACTCACACTCTGTCCTTCCTACACTCAGCCTAGCTCCTCCCCCGGGAGAGTCTAGGCCATCGGAAGGAACATACTTCTGGAGAAGTACTCAAAGTATACTGTTACATCTTAACACTCACTTGTTCTCTCTGGTGTCCAGAGATTAGTAGATATATCTGATTATCGGTGATACTGCAGATCACCAATAATCGGGTATATTCTGTATTCCCGGTGATACTGCAGTTCACCAGTAATCAGACACTCTCTGTGTTACACCGATCGTTACAGAACGGCAGACCCAAAAATGCAAATGGACACACACACTGACCGTCTGGGCGCACTTGCCACTTCGGTGGAAAACATCAACCAAGTGCTGGGTAGTCACAAGACTATGATTGAAGCCTTGTCTGGTTCTTTACAAACCCTCCAGACAGCAGTGGATGAGGTGCGATCCCCTCCTAGCTCTGACATACATTTGCCTGTACCTGAGAAATTTTCTGGTCACAGATCTTACTTCCAAAATTTCAGAAGTAGAGTGTTATCTTACTTTGAGTTGAGACCCCGATCTTCTGGAACTATGGCCCAAAGGGTCACATTTACTAAGACTTTGTTATCAGGCGATTCTCAGACGTGGGTGTACAGTTTGCCCACCGGAGATGTGGCCCTCTCCTCCGTAGACAAATTTTTTAAAGCTATGGCAGTAATTTACGATGACACAGACCTTGCTGCGACCTCTGAGCGGAAGCTCAAGCTTTTGCGTCAAGGCAAGAGTCCGGTCGAAGATTACGCAGCCGAATTTAGGAGGTGGTCAGTTTCAGCCAGGTGGGACACCTATACCCTCTTAGATTGTTTCTTGTCAGGGTTGTCAGATGAGGTCTCAGATCTCATGTTAAGTCTGCCTGAACCTAAAACTGTCGATGAGGCCATTTCATCGGCCATTCGAGTCGACCGCAGACTGCGCTATCAGAAACAGACCCGGGGTAGTAGTCATGTAAGAATGGTGTCCTACGCTGCGCCTCCAGTAACTCCACCTCCTCCTGTCTCGCCTCCACCCGAACCAATGCAAATTGGTCGGTTGAAACTATCCCAAGTGGAGCGAAGACATAGGATGTCTGAGCGGCTGTGTCTTTACTGCGCCCCCCCCCCCCCCTCTGGGTCATAGAGTACGTAATTGTCCTAACAAGCCGGGAAACGCTATCTCCTAGGAGTTGTAGGGGGTAACACCCTAGGCACGCGACTTTTACCCCTAGAAGAGAAACGGTTACTTCTTCCTTGTACTGTCACATGGGAAGATAAAACTGAGGTTTCTGAGGCTTTTGTTGATTCAGGCTCTGCAGCTAATTTTATGGATTTCGAATTTGCAAAGAAATTGGGTATTCCGATCACCCCGGTAGAACCACCCATTCAGGTTACAGCAGTAGATGATTCCCCCCTGCAAAGTAATCATCCGCTGTCTCAGACACCAGAGGTGGAAGTCACTATATGGATGCTACATAAAGAAAAACTGCAGTTTTTTGTGTTACGCATGACCACCTCCACAGTCATCCTTGGCATGCCGTGGCTGCACTTACACTCTCCACAGATTAATTGGGCTACCAGTCAGTTAACTAGCTGGTCAACTCACTGTTTTCAGCAGTGTTTAGGGAGGGTGACACTGGGCCAGACCAGGATTCATTTGGAGGGGGTACCAGTACAATATTCCGAGTATTCTGATGTGTTCTGTCCCAAGGCTGCTGACAAATTACCTCCACATCGCCCGTTTGATTGCCCCATCGATCTCCGATCTGGTTGTATGCCTCCTAGGGGTCATCTTTACAATTTGTCTGGGCCAGAGAAAGTGGCCATGCAGGAGTACATTCGTGAAAATTTAGCCAAGGGGTTCATTCGCCCTTCCCGGTCACCCGCTGGCGCAGGGTTCTTTTTTGTTAAGAAAAAAGATGGAGGCCTGCGGCCATGTATTGATTACCGGGCCTGAATAAAATCACAGTGAAGAATCGCTACCCTTTGCCCCTGATAGATGACTTGTTTACACAGATTACCGACGCTAAGATCTTTTCAAAGTTGGATTTACGGGGTGCATACAACCTGGTGCGGGTCAGAAAGGGCGATGAATGGAAGACGGCCTTTAACACGCCCGACGGGCATTACGAGTACCTAGTGATGCCCTTCGGGCTGTGTAACGCCCCGGCCGTCTTTCAGGAACTGATTAATGAGGTATTCAGGGAGGTATTGGGCAAATTCGTGTTAGTATACCTAGATGATATACTTATCTTTTCAAACAACCTCTCTGAGCACAGGACACACGTCAAGTTTGTATTGGACAAACTAAGGCAAAACATGCTTTACGCTAAATTGGAGAAATGCATCTTCGAGGTGACATCTGTCACCTTTTTAGGGTACATAATTTCCACCTTGGGCCCGTCTATGGATCCCGCCAAGGTCTCTGCTGTGTTGGAATGGCCTCAACCAGTGGGGTTAAAATCTCTTCAGAGATTTTTGGGCTTCACCAATTACTATAGAAGGTTCATAAAGGGGTACTCCACTGTCATTGCGCCCCTCACCTGTCTCACTAAGAAAGGGGCAGATACTACCCACTGGTCTCCAGAGGCTCTGCATGCATTCTCCACATTGAAAGATTTGTTTTGCTCTGCACCCATCCTGAGACACGTTGACACCTCCTATCCCTTTATTGTTGAGGTGGACGCCTCGGAGGTCAGGGTAGGGGCTGTGCTGTCCCAGCGGTCAGGGTTGCAGGGTAGACTGCACCCATGTGCCTATTTTTCTCGTAGGTTTTCTCCGGCAGAGAGAAACTACGATATAGGCAACAGAGAGCTCCTGGCCATTAAATTGGCCTTTGAAGAATTGCGTCATTGGTTGGAAGGAGCAGAACATACAATTACAGTTTACACTGATCACAAAAATTTAGAATACATCGAGGGAGCTAAAAGATTAAGCCCCCGTCATGCTTGATGGTCATTGTTCTTCTCGAGATTCAGATTTATAATTACGTACACTCCAGGGAGCAAAAACATTAGGGCAGATGCCCTGTCTAGATGCTTTGAGCAAGAGACAGCACAGCCCTCCGCCCCAGAGACCATTGTCCCACAGAAACTGGTACTAGCAACAACTGAGACTTGGGAAGATTGGACAGAGACTTTAGGTCCCTTTCAGCAGGACATCCCGGAGAGGAAGCCCAAAGGGGTTATGTTTATTCCACTGCCATTTTGTCTTCAAATTTTACAGATGTTCCGCTCACACAAAAATGCGGGACACCCTGGGGACTCCAGAACACAAGACCTTGTGGCCAGATGTGCTTGGTGGCCTTCTCTGGCAACAGTTACAAGGAGTTTGTTAGAGAGTGTGCGGTGTGTGCGAAGAGTAAGCCCTCCCGGCTGGCACCTGTGGGAACGTTGCAGCCTTTGCCCACTCCGAGTGAGCCATGGACCCACGTGTCCATGGATTTTGTGGGAGAGCTCCCCAGGTCTGAGGGCATGTTGGTCATTTGGGTGGTAGTCGACCGCTTTAGTAAAATGGCCCATTTTGTGCCCTTGAAAGGACTCCCCTCGGCCCAGGAATTGGCCGATTTGTTCATCATCCACGTTTTCCGATTGCATGGCATTCCGGAAAACATAGTGTCAGATAGGGGAGTCCAATTTGTTTCTAGATTTTGGAGGGCATTTTGTCACCAAATGGGCATGGAACTGTCATTTTCGTCGGGCTACCACCCACAGTCCAATGGTCAGACTGAAAGAGTCAATCAATAATTGGAACAGTTTTTGAGGTGTTACGTTGCAGAGGCGCAAAATGATTGGGTCAAGTTTTTGCCCTTCGCAGAATTTGCGCACAATAATTTGAAAAGTTCTTCCTCGGGATTTTGTCCATTTCAGATAGTGACCGGGAAGTTGCCTAAATTCTCCCCATTGCCAGTCGCCTTCACTCCGTTTCCAACTCTGGAGGCCTGGCAAAGGTCATTTAAAGACATGTGGTGGGTCGTGAAAAATAATTTGGAGAAGGCGTTTCAAAGTCAAAAAGGTCAAGCTGACAAAAGACGTTCCTTAGAGTGGAGGTTTCAACCAGGAGACTTAGTCTGGGTGTCCACACGTCACTTGACCTTGAAACAGCCCTCAGCCAAGTTGGGGCCCAGGTACGTGGGTCCATTTTCAGTAACTAGAAAGATCAACGATGTTACTTATGCCATTGATCTTCCTGCCAGTATGCGTGGTGTGAGATCCTTTCATGTGTCCCTGCTTAAGCCAGCAGTCCATGTGGGTCCCACTCCTCCTCCTCCTGTGATGATAGATGACCAACCTGAGTACGAAGTAGAGAAGATTTTAGACTCTCGCATAGTTCAGAACTCAGTGCAATATCTGGTTCATTGGAAAGGGTATGGTATTGAGGAGAGATCATGGGTACCTGAATGTCGCATGCATGCTGACAAATTAAGAAGGGAGTTCCACGCGTTGCATCCTGAGAAGCCTGGTAGGAGCTGTCCGGGGTCCACTCCTCAGGGGGGGGGTACTGTGAGGAAACGCGGAAAAGCCGCCGCTTGCGGCTCAGAGTGAGGCGGCTGTTTCCACGTCTAAAATGGCGGCACAACGCGAAGAAACCGCCGCATGCCGCATGGGCAGAGCGGTGGAGTCCGCGTTGGATGCAGCGGGTGGCACGCTTGGCAATGCTGCTGACATTGTGGTTGGACGCGGGGAGACCGCCGCCTGCTTGGAGAGTGGGGCGGCGCCTGAATCAGCGGATACATGTCTTGACATATCAGGTGTGGCTGGGACTGCTAGTCCACACAGGTTCAGAAGGACGCACGCGCGCGCTGAGAGGCAGGGCTTATATGACAGCCGGAGAAGAGTCAGCTGACCAAGCGGGTCAGCTGACATTTTCACCGCCTTCCATTGGTCCGGCGCTTGGGGGTGGCGCTGGTGAGCGCTGGAGTGTGTATGCTGGGTGCTGGTCATTTCTCTGGTGTCTGCCGTTGCGATCACTATGTTGTAGCACTCAGACCTTGTCTGTATCTGTGTTCCAGCATAGTTTCCAAAGGTGTTGATGATCAAGGAACTCACACCTTAGCATTAGGAATATTGAACTGTATTATTTGTTATGACCTTCTGCCTGCCTGACTATTCCTCTGAACTCTGATTCTGTACCTTGCTATTTCCGATATCCTGTTGCCAAACTCTGTTCGTTCCTGGACTCTGTATTTGCCTCCTGATTCTGTACCTTGCTATTCTGATACTCCGTTGCCAAACCCTGTCTGTTTATTGGATTCCGTATCTGCCTCCTGAATCTGTACCTTATCTGTCTGTGTGTTAATGACCTGGCTTACCGACCTCGAGAACTGGCCTTACTGTTAGAGGCAGTTCCCAGATCTGTTAGTGACACCCTCTCTCTCTGGTGTCACTCACGCTCTGCCCTTCTTACACTCAGCCTAGCTCCTCCCCTGGGAGAGTCTAGGCCATCGGAAGGAACATACTTCTGGAGAAGTACTAAAAGTATACTGTTACATCTTAACACTCACTTGTTCTTTCTGGTGTCCAGAGGTTAGTAGATATATCTGATTATCGGTGATACTGCAGATCACCAATAATCGGGTATATTCTGTATTCCCGGTGATACTGCAGTTCACCGGTAATCAGACCCTCTCTGTGTTACACTGATAGTTACAATGGCTCATTTTGTCCTTTTGAAAGGACTCCCCTCGACCCAGGAGTTAGTTGATCCAGCACATTTTCCGGCTGCATGGTATTCCGGAGAATGTGGTGTCAGATCGGGGAGTCCAGTTCGTGTCAAAATTTTGGAAAGCCTTTTGCCATCAGCTGGGTATGGACATTTCATTTTCATCAGGCTACCACCCACAGACCAATGATCAGACCAAGAGAGTTAACCAGTCCCTTGAGCAGTTTCTCAGATGTTATGTGGCAGATGCACAGTCCGATTGGGTAAAGTTTTTGCCATTCGCAGAATTTGCACATAAACAATCCCGTTTCAGGTAGTTTCGGGAAGATCTCCTAAGTTTGCCCCGTTACCTGTGGCATCTACCACATTTCCGACCCTAGAGGATTGGCAGAGGGCATTGAGGGAGATTTGGGGAATGGTTAAGAGGAACTTGGGGAAAGCCTTCCAGGCTCAGAAGAAACAGGCAGATAAGAGATGGTCTGTAGAGTGGAAGTTTTCCCCAGGGGACATGGTGTGGGTATCTACTCGGCATTTAGCTTTAAAACAACCGTCACCTAAGCTGGGACCCAGATTTGTAGGGCCATACCCAGTGTCCAAAAAAATTAATGACGTCACTTATGCGATTGATCTCCCAGCCAGCATGAGAGGCGTGAGATCATTCCATGTGTCTCTATTGAAGCCTGCAGTGCACGTGGATTCCTCTCCCCCCCCCCCCCCCCCTGTGATGGTTGATGACCAACCTGAGTATGAGATCGAGTAGATTCTGGATTCTCGGTTAGTGCAAAATTCTGTACAGTATCTGGTCCACTGGAAGAAGTATGGTCTAGAGGTGAGAACTTGGGTGCCAGATTGTCGCATGCAAGCTGAGGAATTAAAGAAAGAGTTTCATGACTTACACCCTGAGAAGCCGGGGTGGAAAGTGTCCGGGGTCCACTCCTCGGGGGGGGGGGGGTACTGTAATGAATAGCGGAGATGCCGCCGCGTGGGCAAGCGGCATGGCGGCTATCTCCGCTTTCCGCTTCTGCCGCGCAGCAACATGCTGCTGGTTCGCCTGGTCCTTCTGGTGCACACAGATCGAGAGCTATGCGCGCGCGCGCCAGGCGACAGGATCTTTATGCTAGCAGAAGGGGAGTCAGCTGATCATGCCGATTAGCTGACCCCAGCTATGCTCTGGATTGGCTGAGTGACTGGGGCGGCGCTGTGGAGCGCTCTGGGTATATATAGGACTTGCTTGTCAGTTGCAAGTTGTCTGCTGTTGCGAAAGCTTACATGTGAGCACTCAGACCCCAGTCAGATCTTACAGTGTGTTAGAACCAGCCGGAGCTGGGAATTCACACTTAGTCAGATTCCGGTGATAGCCTTTCTAGTACTATTGTATTGTTAGACTATTTCCCAGGTGTTGAGACCAAGGACCTCACACCTAAGACTAGGAGATTGCTACATTGCTACTGTTTATCTATTAGACTAGTTCCCAGGTGTTGAGACCAAGGACCTCACACCTAAGACTAGGATTGTTATATATACTGTTACCTGTTATGATCTCTGGCTTTCCTGACCACTCTCCTGCTTACTGATTCTGTACCTTTGCCTATCTGATTACCTGTTGCCGACATTGCCTGTACCCAGATACCGAATCAGTCTTCTGCCTCTGTACTTTATCTGTCCGTGTGTTGCCGACCTGGCTTGTCTGACCTTTCTGGCTGTCACCCAATCTTAGGGTGATCAGCCTCACTGTACTATCCGTGACACTAGCTCTTCAGGTGTTCATTAGCTGCAAGGGTCAACTGCTCCTCAGAAGACCATCTTACAGCTCAGTCAGTAGGAGTCCACTGGCTGCAGTACAGTCTGATTCCCAGTCCTTCAGGGAATCCTTGGCTGCAGCACAGTCTCATTCCCTGCTCCTCAGGGAGTCTCTGGCTGCAGCTCGATCATATCTCTCATTTCACCAGTTATTACTCTTGCAGCCCAGTCAGGGGTCCCTGCTCCTCAGGTGTCCACTGGCTGCAGTACTATCCATTGTTCCCTGCTCCTCAGGGAATTTTCGGCTGCAGTAGTGTCTGTATCTCCCGCTCCTCGGGAGATAACTTCTCTGATTACTGTTGCACCAAACACAATATCACATTGGGTGTCCTGTGTCTAGCTATACTAGGATTATTGGTGATTCTGCAGATCACCATATAATCAGGTATAGCATCTGCATTATTGGTGATACTGCAGATCACCAATAATCAGAGAAAATCTGTGTTGCTGACACCAATCGTTACACACACACACACACACACACACACACACACACACACACACACACACACACACACACACACACACACACACACACACACACACACACACACACACACACACACACACACACACACACACACACACACACACACACACACACACACACACACACACACACACACACACACATATATATCCTCTATAATAAGAGACAGGTGTCCGTGCTGCGGACACCTGTTTCTGTGTAGCGTTGTTCGTGCTGGCATGTAGTGCGCATGTGCGCGCAGTTCAGTTCAGCCGGCAACAGCTCTGCGCGCGATGGTTGCTAGGGGCGCGCAGACACGGACACCTGTCTCTGTGTAGTGTTGTTCATGCTGGCATGTAGTGCGCATGTGCGCGCAGTTCAGTTCAGCCGGCAACAGCTCTGCGCGCGATGGTTGCTAGGGGCGTGCAGAGCTAATACAATGACAATGCAATCATTATCTTCACGTTTAATTGGTACGCTTGCTGCTCCCTTGCAAAAGTCTGCCTTACAATTTGTGACTGCAATCATTATCTTCATGTTTAATTGGTACGCTTGCTGCATACATTGCTACTAAGATTGTTTAATATAAATTTAAGTAGTTCAGGAATGTTTGTAAATTCCCATATTACATCCTGTGAATCGTTGTGTTCCAGCTCAGTGACCACCAATTACTTATTACAGGCCTGTTTTTTGGTAGCCACTCCCACCCCCAGCTGAACTGTTTTCTCAATTTCTAATTGAGAATCACTTCCATTTCAGCCATGGCAGCTATCATACCTATTTAAACGCTGCAAGGTCACTTGTGGCCTAGGTCATTTGGTGCCATTTAATTCCTAAGTGCCATTTATTACAAAGTGCTTTGCAACAACTTACCAAGAATTTGCCAAGAATTCACCCAGGAATTCAAACAGGATTCAACAGCCAAAGGACTCTGCTGGAAACTACTACTCTGCATCCAGAACTGCCTCCAATGCTGTTGATCAAAATGCCACTGCTGGACATATGTTGCACAACCAAGTAGACTCTTTATGTACACAGGTTTGCTTGCACTAACTGCATACTCATATAAACTGTTTAGGGGTTGGAAATTTCCTGCTGATAATCATTGACACTTACCATGTTTACTGCACTTTTTCTTATGTTCTGCCTGTCTGCAAACATCTACAAGTTGCATTGCAATATGCATCCTCCCAGTGTACCACACTCCATATTCATTTCACCTGCTCTGCTTTCCTCACCTTACTCAGCTTCTCATGAACTGTTAGCTCTCCTGAATTCTCTCTCTCCCTCCAGCAGCTCAAAAACCTCACAAACATTTAAATCCCATTCACATTTGCTTACTCTCTCCCTCCTACTCTTACTTGCTGCTAGTGATATATCACCTAACCCTGGGCCACAGCCTGCTGCCAGACAAGCATCCCTTGCTGACCCGCTTCACAGCTCTCTGTCCACAAATAACCTCAACATCCATCCTCACCCCAACCTTATTTCCATCCATCCCAGTCACAAACACATGCTCCCTCTACCCTGCGGTCTCTGGAATGCCAGATCCGTCCGCAATAAACTTACAGCGGTCCACAACCTCTTCCTCTTCAAATCCCTCACCATCCTCGCACTAACTGAGACATGGCTCACCCCCTCTGACTCTGCCGCAGAGGCTGCCATCTCCTATGGGGGGCTTCACCTCAGTCACACCCCCAGACCAGTCAACAGACCAAGGGGAGGGGTGGGTCTGCTCCTCTCCCCATCCTGCACATTCCGTGTCCTCACTCCACCTTCCTCCCTACAATTCACATCATTTGAGGCCCACACTATCAGCCTCTACAATCCCCTCCCAGCCATTGTTGCAGTCTTATACCGCCCTCCGGGCTCTACATGACAATTTCTCGACAGCCTTGCCTCCTGGCTCCCACACATCCTCTCCTCTGACCTCCCCATCATCATCCTCGGGGATTTCAATATTCCCATCAATGAACCCAATAACTCTGTTCTGACCTGGCTACTTACCATAGCCAACTTACATAGCCTAGTACAACAACCCAACGCCCCCACTCACACTGCACGTCACACTCTCAACCTTATATTCACTAAATCCACCACCATTGCAGACCTCGACATCGCACCATTTCCACCCTCAGACCATTACCTTCTCACCTTCAACCTCCTCACGGAAGGCACCTCCAAACTACCCGCCCACCCACCTGGTCGATGTCATCGAGACCTACGCAAGCTCAACCCTGGCATCATTGCTGACTCCCTCCATGGCCTCTCCTCCACTCTCCCCACCCTAACCTGTCCTAATCTTGCTGCAGCTCAGTATCACCAAACTCTCTCATCAGCCCTAGAGAAAGCTGCTCCACCAATATTCCGCCGCAACCGACCCCCTAACCCCCAGCCCTGGCGCACTACCCATACTCGCAACCTCCAGAGGGAAACACGTGCCACTGAAAAATGGAGGAAAACTCGACTAAACCAGGATTTCTTACAGTACAAGACTAACCTGCTGCAGTTCCACACTGCCCTTGCTCATGCGAAGCAGGAATACTTTACCAAGCTTATCGGAGAACAAGCTTCCAATCCCCGGCGTCTTTTTGGCACCTTCAACTCCCTGCTTAAACCCACCCCCCACCTTCTTTTTCCTCCCTCTCTGCCACAGATTTAGCCACCCACTTCACCAACAAAATAGTCTCCATCCGTCAGGAAATATCCAATGTTCAATCTTCACCTCCCACCCACTCACAACCAACTCCTCCTCCACCCTATCCTCCCCTCACCTCCTTCACTCCTACGACCACTGAGGAAGTCAACCACCTACTGCAGACTTCCCATACCACTACCTCCCCACTTGACCCTATCCCTTCTGATCTACTTCAGCCTCACTTCACGGATCTGGCCCCAGTCCTCACTACCCTGTTTAACCTCTCCCTATCCACAGGCACCTTCAAGCAGGTCACAGTACTTCCCCTGCTCAAGAAACCCTCCCTCGACCCCTCGCTATCCTCCAACTACCGCCCGATCTCCCTCCTACCCTTCGCTTCAAAACTCCTTGAGCGTCTGGTTCACAAACGCCTGACCCAGTATCTCAATGCCAACTCACTACTAGACCCACTGCAATCTGGATTTCGGCCTGCCCACTCAACCGAAACGGCTCTCACCAAAGTGGTCAATGACCTTGCCTTAGCTAAAGCTGAAGGTAAATACTCCATTCTCCTCCTCCTTGATCTTTCAGCAGCTTTTGATACAGTAGATCATCCCCTACTCCTCCAGTCCCTCCAATCCATGGGCATTTACGATCTCGCCCTGACCTGGCTTTCATCCTACCTCTCCAACCGTTCCTTCATGACCTCCTTCAATGAGTCCTCGTCCACCCCCAACCACCTCTCAGTGGGAGTCCCCCACGGCTTGGTCCTTGGCCCCCTACTGTTCTCCCTATACACATCCTCCATTGGCAAGGTTATCTCCTCCATGGGTTTTAACTATCATCTGTATGCAGATGACACCCAAATCTACCTCCACACCCCTGACATATCCACCACTACCATGGACAAGGTCTCCTCCTGCCTATCTGCCATCTCCTCCTGGATGTCCGCTAGGTTCCTGAAACTAAATCTAGACAAAACGGAATTTATGATCTTCCCATCCCGGTCATCCCTGGACCTCCCAGATGTGCAGGTCACTGTTAACCACACTACCATTCGCCCTACCTCTCAAG
This sequence comes from Hyperolius riggenbachi, assembly GCF_040937935.1. Taxonomy (NCBI): domain Eukaryota; kingdom Metazoa; phylum Chordata; class Amphibia; order Anura; family Hyperoliidae; genus Hyperolius; species Hyperolius riggenbachi. The sequence continues at coordinate 392,943,568 of NC_090647.1, read as the reverse complement.
CCCGCTGTCTGGGTGTCACCCTGGACTCCGCACTCTCCTTCACTCCCCACATCTAAAATCTCACAAAGTCCTGCAACTTCCACCTTCGTAACATCTGTAAGATTCGCCCTTTCCTGACCTCTGCCACCACCAAACTCCTCATCCATGCCCTCATAATTTCCCACCTCGACTACAGCAATGCCCTTCTGTCTGGTCTCCCTATGACCCGAATAGCCCCACTGCAGCCCATCATGAATGCGGTAGCCAGAATTATCCACTGCTCCCATCGCTCCACCAGGGCAGCTCCCCTCCGTGAATCCCTCCACTGGCTTCCTATCCAGTCCAGAATTAGATTCAAGATATTGTGTCTGACCTACAAATACATCCACAAAACCTGTCCAACCTACATTTCTGATCTTACTCGGAGATACACACCAAGCCGCTCACTCCGCTCCTCCAATGAACTTCGCCTGACCGTCCCCCACATCACCCAGTCCCATGCACGCCTCCAAGACTTCTCAAGAGCCGCTCCAACATTATGGAATTCCCTACCTCCACCCATTAGGGCAGCCCCTTCCTTCAACACCTTCAAGAAGGCCCTCAATACTCACCTCACTCACATATTAAAGGTGTGAAAAGATCTATGTATGTTCCTGACTCAGATCCGTATGAATGTTTTCCTGTCACGAGTATGTGGGAACCTCCGTTTGAACAATGGGAGATCGGAAGTCTGGTTGATGAGTTGAACACTGATTGGAAATCGTTTTGCGATTATTATATCGTGAAGAGTAAAGTGTTCTTAAAGAGACTCCGTAACAAAAATTGCATCCTGTTTTTTATCATCCTACAAGTTCCAAAAGCTATTCTAATGTGTTCTAGCTTACTGCAGCACTTTATACCATCACTGTCTCTGTAATAAATCAATGTATCTTTCTCTTGTCAGACTTGTCAGCCTGTGTCTGGAAGGCTGCCAAGTTCTTCAGTGTTGTGGTTCTGCTATGAACTCCCCCTTCCAGGCCCCTCTCTGCACACTGCCTGTGTGTTATTTAGATTAGAGCAGCTTCTCTCTTCTCTCTTATCTTTTACAAGCTGGATAAATCGTCCTCTGAGCTGGCTGGGCTTTCACATACTGAAGAATTACAGACAAGGGCAAAGCTGTTTGCAGGAAGAAACAAGCAGCCTGAAACTTCAGTGCATGAGAACAGGGAGAAAGAAACACACAAATGATCTCTTGAGATTAAAAAGGAAGGCATACAGCCTGCTTGTGTATGGATGTATTTTCTATGTGTGGACATACTGTACATCAACCTACTTCCTGTTTTGGTGGCCATTTTGTTTGTTTATAAACAAACTTTTAAAAACTGTTTTTAACCACTTTTAATGCGGCGAGGAGCGGCGAAATTGTGACAGAGGGTAATAGGAGATGTCCCCTAACGCACTGGTATGTTTAGTTTTGTGCGATTTTAACAATACAGATTCGCTTTAAATGCTTGCATTGATTCTATTTGCTGTTTGATTGAAACTGGTGAATGTGAAGAAGACTTGGTGAACCCAGTGATTGATGTTTGGGAGTTGATTTTGTCTGAATTTCATACACTCCAACCAACTGATACCAGTAAAAGCACATTGTTGGCTGACGATTGTTCCAGCTTTTCTGAGGTTCAGCGATCGAGCCTGGAGACCTTGAAGCCTTTGTCTCCCAAATTTCCAACTTCGCAAAGGAGTGCGATTTCAGATTCACAGATTTTGCGTTCTGATTCCCCTGACTCAGCACTGTTGGCTGAGTTTTGGGGTGACACAAAGCTTCTGTTATGTAAACCTGATGCTGAAAAATCTTTGCCTTGTCCAGAGAGTGTTTCTGTGAATTCTCCCTGTGTCATGGATAGCTTAATGATGATTCCCACCGAAACTGAAGTTTCTGGGTCTTTGCATTCATCAGTGAATGTTCCAGTAAATTCGCCCTGTACCATGAATTGTGCAGTAGATCTCTCCAATGAACCTCAGGTCACAGAATCATTATGCTGTTCAGCAGGTGCTTCCATGGTTCTGCCCTGCAATATGGACAGTTCAGTGATCCTGTCCAGTGAAGCTGAGGTCGCAGAGTCTTATGCTTCACCCAGTACTTTGGATACTTCAAACCCTCTAGCAGAGGACTCAGAGGCACTGCTTACCTCAGTGAGTGTTGCAGTAATTTTCACCTGTTTAGCGGCTGTCTTAGAACTACAGTCCACTCTAAATAAACTTGATGAATCTTTGTCCAGTGGAGCATTGTCCTTGTCAGGGGGTATTTTGGATACATTGCCCTGTACACAGTCTGATATTACTGAGGTTGTGGAGTCCCTGTCCAATGTTGTAACAACCGGGGAACTCCAGCCCTGTCCTATGAATGTTTCAGAAGTCTTGCCCTGTAACATGGATAATTCTGATTCTCTGGCAAAAATAGAGGTTTTAGAATTTCAGTCCGGTATGAGTGTTCCTGAAACCCTACCTTGTATCTCAGAAAATTCTGGTTCTCTGGCCAGTGTGGCAGAGGTTCCAGAGTTCTCTTTCTTTCCAGTGAGTTCCCCAGTTTTGCCTAGTTCAGTGGGGGTTGCTGCAATACTGACTTGTTTTGCAGCTCTTTTGGAGCTCCATTCCAGTGTACTAGAGGAGTCTCTGTCCAGTCCAGAGGAGGTTGTAAAACCCCTATCTAGTTCAGTGCATACATCAAAAGATTTGTCCTGTCCTGTAAATGCCTCTGAACATGATTTGTTAATAACCTTGCTAGAATCAGTGACATCTAAGTCTGATCCTGCATCCTGTAGTGAGAGTCCAGTAGCTGTGAAGCCTAGTCGTGATGATTTTCTGCCCAGTTCTGGTTTTCGATCCTATCATGACTGACTCTGAGGTTCGCGGTTCCTTGACATGCCCAGAAGTTTCTCTTGTACAAGACAAGACAAGACAAGACAAATAACATTTATATTGCGCTTTTCTCCTTGCGGACTCAAAGCGCCAGAGCAGAGCAGCAGCCACTAGGGCGCGCTCTATTGGCAGTAGCAGTGTAAGGGAGACTTGCCAAAGGTCTCCTACTGAGTTAGTGCTGGCTTACTGAACAGGCAGAGCCGAGATTCGAACCCTGGTCTCCTGTGTCAGAGGCAGAGCCCTTAACCATTACACCTTCAGCCAACTGCCAGTGTGCCCAGATGTGCTCTGTGTGCCAAAATGCCCAAGTGTGTCTAGTGTGCCAGCATACTCAGATGCTTCCTTAGTGGAGACATGTTCTGATATTTCCAACCTGCCTGCATGCCCAGAAATGGTTCCTGAAAGTCCTGATCTTGATGTTGGTCCTTGTAACCCTGACTCTGGAATTGCCCTAGGTTCCATAGGGGTTCTTGATAGTTCTCCATGTGAACCTAAGGGACATTCTAACCTCTTGAGATCTCTAGGGAACTTCAAAGTGTTCTGGGAGATTTCTGAGGAAACTTGTCTTGGTGCCCTCGACTAGTTCAACAGTGGGCTCTGTGTCGGTAAGGACAGTTCTGGTGGGCATTGTAAAAGGTTTGGCATTCTTGGACAGTCCCTGGAGGGTGATGGGTATCGCTCAGAGTTCGAGGGCATTTTCCTGGAAATCACGGTTCTGATGGGTGTCACACTGGGGCTTGTAGTACTGATGGGCATGGTTCTGTAGGTTCTGGTTCCGATTGGTCCAGTCTTGGGGTAACTGATTCCGGAATTTGGTCTTGTCGGGCTGTCCCGACCTTCACGAATTATCACTTAGATCAGTTTGCTGGATTTTCTGCATTTGATTTTGTGGTTTGGGTGGTCCAAGAGAATCATGTCAGTTCCTATAGGCGTCTGAAAACTGCCTTTAAAGGAGGGGGGTACTGTCATGATCGCTTCTGCAGCATGTACTGCTGGCTGCAGAGGTACTGCAGCCAAGCAGTTCTGATTCCTTTACATGCAGTTGCTAGCATAGTTCTGCATGCATTGCTTGTCTGTCAGCTAGGGAATGGTAATCAAGCCAGCCTGCTTGTGACTGATTACCATTCACCTGTGTGGAGATTTGGATCTCTGCTCTCATTGGATGACTTCAGTATAAAGGTTTGCTTCCTGCAAGCGTGCTCCGCCCATCATAGTTTCAGTCAGTCTAGGCTGTTACTGGGTCTCTGAACACTGTGAAATTTACTTCCTTGTATTGTTACTTTCTAGTTCAGTTTCTTGTGGAGTTACATTATATATTTCCCACGGGGACATATATACGTACTCCTTCTAGTACAGAGTTGTAGTATTGTATTGCCTAGCTTAGTTGCTGTATTGCTTCAGATCTAGCTAGTCTTCCTGATTTATGTTATATATTGGTTTATCGCCAATATATACATATTCTAGTCAGTGTTTGTTATTTTGCTAGGCTTGCGTCATATATTGGTTCATTACCATACTAGCGCGTTTGTTATTTTCCATATTGCGTTCACGGATTATTGTATCACATTGATAGCTGTAATTGTAAATTCTTTGTGATACTATTGTGTGAATTATCTGTGCTCTTGTACTCTTCTTTGTGGGTTGCGCCAATCTCCGGCGAATCCTTCCAGTCCTGTTCTTGCGAAGTAAGCCATTGCTGCGGTCACGAATGGCTGCTTCATTCCAGTCTGTCCTGTCTGTGGATGCTTGCTGTCACTGTGGCAGTGACTAGATTAGCAAGCATTCATTCTGTCTAGTCTTGTGGGTTGCGCAATCTCCTGCGAAGGAGTAGCGAACCTTTCCAGTCCTGTCCTTGTGAGGTAGCCATTGCTGCAGCTGCTATTGGCTACCTCACTCCAGTCTGTCTTATATCTGTCTGTATGTTTGCTATCGCAAAAGTAGCACAACATCGCACTGCGCTGCCATTGCATATTATCGGAAGCCCAGAGCTGCAGTTGCTCTGGGCAGCCTGTGTGGCCTCTTCCATTATCCTGCTCTTAGCCTAGTTGTGCTGGGTGGTCAGAAAGTATGCCCCCCCCCCCCCCAGCATTACAGTCATCTTTTTGTTTTTCTGACTTTATTTTATGGACAAGTGGGAACGTTCCGGTGCAATACCAAAGTGATAGAAAAAAAAAGAAAGAGAAAATGAAAAAAATTAAAATAGACAGCCTTCCCTGCCTACTCTCATTTAGTGGGCGCAGTCCACTCTCCCTTTCACAAGGGTGTGTGAAAATCCTTCCATTTTGAGGGTTTCTCTCCCCTCCACTTTTCTGGGCTCGCAGCCCTTTAAGGGGCTGGAGATGGTACATCTCAACGTATATAAGACATCCCCCCCGCCCGACGGATCAACCTATCTTTACTTTCCCTGCCGTTGCCTTCCCTTCCCACCTCCCCCTTCCTTTCCCCTTCCTCTCCTCCATCCTATTCCTCACCTGTACCCCCCTTCTCTCTTCACCCCCTTTGTGCTAGACTGTTTTGTGCGGTTCCAGGGAGACGGGTCACATTTTTTGACATGTTCTGTTATTGCATATTATACATTATTCCTCTTCTTCTTAGTTTTTGTTACATAATAATAACCATCTGTGTTTCTTTACCTACCTACCTTTCCATCCACTTCTTCCCCTTTCACCTTCCTGCTCCACCCCCGGCCTTCAGGATGGACGGAGGGGGCACCACGATGCATACCCGGCCCATCCCTACCGACCTTCTCCCCCCCATCCCCTCCAATCCACCATACCTCACCCCAAGTGCTATCCACATTTTACAATTTCAACTACAATTCTTTCGCAACACATACCCCTCACCTTTATACTCACTACCCCTCAAATCTTTATCCCCCAAGGAAGGAACTACACGCACCCGTAATATTCTTTACGATTGGCCTGTGCTATATACAACCACTACCCCTAAATTCTAGCACCCCTCTTGTGACAACTCACTTCCTCTATTTCCTACCCAATACCCCTCCCCATGTGGCCTATTATATTCCTTATCCTTACATTTAAGCCCTTACTAACACCCCTCCACTTTAACCACGTGAATTCCCTTACCTCTTCACTTAACTACTTGTAATTACACCCCGTTGTATCCTACCATCTCCTTCCCTCAGTTTCCAGGCTGGGCAGGGGGGGGGGGGCACCGCGGTGCACCCCCCGTACACCCCTACTGACATCCCAGTGGCATCCACATTTTGCTATCTCATACTACAAATCTTTACCAACCCATTCCCCCCATATCAATACACATTACCAGTCTTTATCCATCAAAGGCAAGGATTATAACACATAAAATATTCTTTACGTCAAACCTGTGAAAAATATACCTATCTGCCCCTAAATTTTAACCACCCCTCACATGTCAATCCGTACTTTCTATTTCCTCCCTCGTGCTCCCCATCATAGAACCTATTATACACCTTGTCCTTAATGTTAGGACCTTAATTCTGCATCACTCAACTATATCCAGGTGAACACCATTATATCTTCACATTTTACGTGCAATTACATCCCAATATATCTCGTCACCCTCCCCCCCAGTTTTCCGGCTGGGCGGAGGGGGCACCGCAGTGCGCCCCTACTGGCCTCCTCCCCCCCCCCTTCACCCCACACAGAACATTATTGTATTATTATATACATATATTTCTCCCCCAATCCAGTGCTCCTTCTGCCCAATATCTATTTCCTATGATTAGGGAAAGGCCCCCACCACTCCTCAATCACATTTTCTGCCACAGACACATTATATGTTCATATCTCTTTCCCTCCCGCCCCCCACAGTCTGCACTAGCAGCCCCCTCCACAGGGGAAAGTCTTTATTCCTATTATTACTTAGTGGGGGAACTAATCATAAAATGTTCATTTCAACAGCATAGCAATATTTTTTCTAGGATTATTTTCCACTTCAGTGGCCTTGCCGCATCTTACCCAAAATGTTCAGTTCAAAAGCATGGGAATATTTTTTTTTTCTAGAATTAACTTCGGCGGCCTTGCCGCGTCTTACCCAGCATTGTACCTTCTACGTCCCAGTCAGGTAACTCAGCCGAACAAATGTTGAGTGCTCTAAAAAGTTCAGGCAGGTCCTCAGGGTTTCTAAGAGTGAAGGTTAGGGCTCCCTTTTTAATTTGCAAAGAAAATGGGTACCCCCATCTGTAGATTGCTCCCTCCTTTTGTAACACTTGAATCAGGGGTTTAAGAGCCCTCCTCTGTTGCAGAGATGACGTCGCCAGGTCTTGAAAAAGCTGTAATGATTTACCTTCAAATTCTATTTCTGGATGTTTCCATGCTGCTGTCATAATTGCCTCTTTTTCCATATAGTAATGTAAGCGGCAGATCACGTCTCTATCTTTCTCCCTTAATCTTGGATTTGATCCCAACGCCCGATGGATTCTATCTATAATAATCTCCTGATCTTCCGGCCTTTTCAAGATCCTATTAAAGATGGTCTGAGCAGTTTGACACAACCTCTCTCCTCCTATGAACTCCTGGAGACCCCGAATCCTGATGTTTAAACGTCTGGAACGATTTTGCATATCCTCAAGATGGGTATACATCATCCTATTAATTCGTTTTTGGTTGTTTCTTTCTTGTAGCTCCGTAAAAGTTGTTTTTACCTTTAATAGTTCCTGTTCCAACACCTCAGTCCGTGCGGTGAGCACTCCAACTTCTTCCCTCAATGTGTTCACCTCTATGTGAGTGGCATATAGTAACTTTTCTGTCTGATCGCTTAGGTCCTGTTTTGTGGGCAGCGTTTGCAAGTACTCCCACATTTCTTCCAAGCTAGTAGATTTTTTATTAGTAGGAGATTGAGATAAGCTTTCCTGGTCTGTTTTACTTGTTTTTGCTGGGATTCGTTCGCGGGGGCTGCCTGCATTTGTTGGTGTAAAGAAATCAGCTGCGCCCCTCTGAGGGGTTTTAGTCACAGTCCCTGTAGTCCCCGTAGTCCCTGCTTTCCCCGCTTCAGATCCCTTTTTTTTCATACCACCTGCCATCTCGTGATGTACTTTAATGTAACCTTCCGCTCTGGGCACCGGCTGGCACTTTAAGTTTATAGGGAGATAGAGTGGCAGTGGCGTTCCTACCTAAGGGCGCAGGGGGGCGGGGCGCACCGGGTACCAGTCAGCCAGGGGGGTGTCGCCACGACCCCCCTACACCTGACTAAGGAGGGGAAGAGCAGCGCTAGGAGGAGGGGTGACAGCAGGGATAGGGCGGGGAGGGGGAAATATCCCCCCCTCCCTCACCTGGGTCCCCTCCTTCTGCCTCTCTTCTCCCCCCAAAAATGCGGGCAGCGGGCCGGTGGCAGTGGGCAGCGAGCAGGCGAGCGCGGAGTATACTCACGTTACTTCCGCGTATCAGCCTGGAACGCTGCGTCACCGTCACGTGTCTCTTCTGCGCCTCCAATCATTGGAGGCGCAGTAGAGGCACGTGATGGCGACTCAGCGTTCCAGGCTGATACGCGGAAGTAACGTGAGTATACTCCGCGCTCGCCTGCTCGCTGCCCACTGCCACCGGCCCGCTGCCTGCATTTTTGGGGGGAGAAGAGAGGCAGAAGGAGGGGACCCAGGTGAGGGAGGGGGGGATATTTCCCCCTCCCCGCCGCTATCCCTGCTGTCACCCCTCCTTCTAGCTACACGGGGGGGGGGGAACTATACTACCTAAACTGGGGGCCACTATACTAGCTGGCAGCTGGGGGCCACTATACTGGAGGCAGCTAAACGGGGGGGGGGGGGGCACAGGGCACTATACTAGCTACACTGGGGGCATCTATGGGGGCCACTATATTACCTATACTGGGGGGGGGCACCATACCAGCTACAATGGAGGCAACTATACTATCTAAACTGTGGGCCACTATACTAGCTATACTGGGGCAACTATGGGGGCCATTATACTACCTATACTGGAGGGCAGCTCTACGGGGGCCACTATACAAACTACACTGGGGCAGCAACACTACCTACATTGGGGGCAGCAGCTATGCTGCCTATCCTGGGGGCAACTATACTAGCTATATTGGGGCAACTATACTACCTTCACTGGGGGCAACT